>NW_026067892.1:4159559-4220027 GCF_014885135.2 Alexandromys fortis | reverse complement strand
TTTTTCTGGAGAGTGGCATTTGATGTTAGCAAAAAAAAAAAAAAAAAAAATAGATCCCAAATTTTAAAGCTGGCCAGAAAACCAGCTGCCTGTGATATACCGCTCACATCTAGGTTCTCGTGCAAACGGTAGACAAACCGTAAGGCTGTTAAAATATGGAACATATACACCCCCAGTGCTCTTTTTTTTTTGGATTTTTTGAGACAGGGTTTCTCCGTAGCTTTTTTTGGTTCCTATCCTGGAACTAGCTCTTGTAGACCAGGCTGGCCTCGAACTCACAGAGATCCGCCTGCCTCTGACTCCCGAGTGCTGGGATTAAAGGCGTGCGCCACCACCGCCCGGCCCCAGTGCTCTTTTTAAAATTGCTTATTTTTTGGTAATCTTATGCATGGATGCATCGTGTTTAGGCCATTTCCATCCCCGTCTCCCATCCCTGGCACTCTTGAGTGGTCCCTGAGAACCACAGAGGGGAAGTTGCAAGGGGTTAAGCTGGGAATGGAAGGAAAGACCGGCACCCAGTCCGGCTGTGCTGAGGGATTGCAGTTCATGGAGAGGAAACCATTCTTTCATTTGTCAGCCCTAAGAGCAGCCACAGTGTACCAGGCACAGTTCAAGGTGACTCAAAGTGGAAGAGACCGCCCATGGGCCTGCATTCAAGTCTAAGGTAGCCTGTCTCTAGAGCAGTGAATCCCAACCTTCCTAATGCTGCAACCCTTTCAGACAGTTCCTCATGCTGTGGTGACCACGACCATAAAATTATTTTCATTGCTACTTCATAACTGTAGCAAACTACAGCTATGCGAATATCTGTTTTTGATGGTCTTAGATGACCCCTGTGAAAGTGCCCTTTGACCCAAAGGGGTCGCAACCTATGGGTTGAGAACCACTGTGTTAGAGGGAGGCAGAACATTAGCGTGACACAGGCCATGGCGTGGGAAACGTCGAGGGAGTCCTGGCTGCAAAGCCGAAGTTCACTGCAACTCCCCTCCCAGTATTTGTTTTTGCTGTTTTTAATTATGGGTACGCGCATCGTGGGGGTGGGGTGGGGAGGTAAGGCAAGAGATGCCAGATTACACTGGAGCAGGACTACAGACAGGTGCAAGCCGCCCAGCATGGGTGCTGGAAACCAAACACACTCTCAAGGCTGAGCCGTCATTTCTCCAGCCCTTGGCCACAAGCCTGTGAAGATGCGTGAGAACCTGCAAGACAGGACAAGACCAGCTCGAGCAGCCGCACTTGTGAAGACTCGGAGGAGGAGGAATCTCCAGGCTACGGAGGGGTCGACAGTTCCAGATAAAGACAGTACAAACAAAGCTAGCAGCACAGTTTCTCAGGTCGAAGTTCCTACTGCTTCTTCTAAAATGCATTTTATTATATTTATTTATGTTCATGTGTGCATGTGTTTGTGCATACACGTGCCCTGGCATCCGTATGGAAGTCAGAGAGCAAGTCGCAGGAAGCAGTTCTCTCTTTCCACCATGTAGGGCCCAGAAGCTAATGCAGGTTGTCAAGCTTGGTGCCAAAAGACTTTACCCACGAGCCATTTCACGGGCCGCCCAGTGCATCTTGGGAGGTGGCCAATGGCTTGTCTGCCTTTGCATCTATCTAAGAAAGCTCATTCAAAGCACTATTAGGACAGGATCTGGGGCACTAAGGGAACCTTCTGTGTATTTCTGAGAGTCAAGCCCCTCCATCAACCAGAGCAGAAAGGACCGACCTTACAGAATGAGCTTAGTCATCAGGAAATACAAGGGAACTTCACTGGCAGCAGCGGCTGACTGCTTCCTGGAGTCTCAGAAGATGGATCACCAAGCCATCACATTCACTTTCGTGGTTTGTTTTCTGAGATTTATTTATTTTTATTTTGTGTGTATGGGTTTTTGCGTCTATACCTAAGTCTGTGCATGCAGTGCCCATGGAAGCCAGAAGAGGACATCAAATCCCTTAAAACTAGTGTTGTAGATAGTGGTGAGCTTCCATGTGGGTGCTGGGAATCGAACCCAAGCCCTCTGGAAGTGCAGTCAGTGTACTTAACCACTGAGCCATCCACCTCTCCCTTGGAACTAGTGTTGTAGACAGTTGTGCGCCACCATGTGGGTGCTGGGAATCGAACCCAAGCCCTCTGGAAGTGCAGTCAGTGAGCCGTCCACCTCCCCAGCTCCTCACTTTCATTGTGAACTCTGGGGAAATCCCACACATTAGGAACACATTCCATGTGTTTGTCCGTCAGTGGTATATAACTCCAGTCACCTTCTGTCAATCACCCTCCTACCGAGTCCACTAAAATGTCATTTTTGGATTGATTTATTTGTATGAGTGTTTTGCCTACATGTACCTATGTGTACCATTTGTATGCCCTGGGACCCATAGAGGCCACCAGACTACTGCATCAGGTTCCCTGGAACTGTAGTTACAGATGGTTGTGAGCCACCATCTACTTGGTGAGGACTGAACTCAAGTCCTCTGCAAGAGCAGTCAGTGCTTTTAACTGCTGAGCCATCTCTCCCGCCGAAAATGTCATTTTCATAATTCAACACACAGTGTTCACCCATGTGTCTATAAGACACTGCATATCCAACTCGAGTGTCTAGAGGTAAACTGACCTTAGCTTATGATATTTTAAATTTCACCCCTGATATTATGAAGCTGCAAGGTCATAATGTCCAAGTCACTAATCCTAGTCTTAACCTTTCTCTGCACCAGTGGAGTAATTGATATTTTTTTCTATAACATCTTAAGTCACGACTAAACTGTAAATTGACCTCATCCCATATGGCTCTCAGGACCATGCCTGGGTGTCTAAGAGAAGGGAAGCTGGTTTCTTTCTTTCTTTCTTTCTTTTTTTTTTATTCTTTAATATCTTTTCTCTGCTTCTGAGATCTTAGTCATTATCAGAGAGTTCTGCAGAACCCGAGTGCAGTTAAGGAGACTCTATTTCCTGTCTGCTCCTACTGGGGAGCATGCATTACATTGTCCAGACTCCAACAGTAAGCATCCTGGTGCTTTAGAGGCATTCTTGGCACGCCAGCAGGTGGGATCCAGTATGCTCGTCAGTCCAGAAACCAAGAAAGGTAGTGGTGAGCAAACGCATTTGGAACCTATCTCAAGGGCAGGGAATGGTTTTTGAGCTGTTCCCACTCAGAGAACACGGAAGAGTAAGGAAACATGCATGTCCAAACCTATCTATGCTGCATCTAGCCACCCCTTTTATCTGAGATGGAGTCTCGTTATCTAGCTACCTTTAGATAGCATCTGTAGCCAAGAGTGACCTTCCTTGAGCTCCTCACCCTTTGCCTCCTCCTCAAAAACCACTCCTTTTCTGTAGCATTGGGAATCCAACCCAGGACGCTGTGTGTGTCAAGCAAGTGCTCCAGCCTCTGAGCTACAGGCCCAGCCGCTCGTCCAGGCTTCATCGTTCCCCACTGACTTCCTACGAAGGACACGATCTTGTCACATTCAAACGTATTGAACCTTCTGAAACATTAATTGTTGGGTTTTAAGAAACGAATGTCTGTCTCTCTTGGAGACTGATGCCAAAGCTAATGAAACTACAATCTTCTCCTTCTGCGGCTTGCCAAAGTTTTTAAAGGACAATTGGTAGAGTTTTTCTTCACAAAAGCTTGGAAATCAGACACTTTTTGTTTTGGCATGAGTTTAGTTATAATCACCCGGAAAGTGACTCAAATGTTCCCATTTTTCAAAGAAGAAACGAAAAGTCAGTCGAAGTGAGACCTCGACAGCAATAACCACCTATTCTTCATGAGATTTAACCGCCCACACGAAAAAAGCGGGTGACTTTGACTAAACACTGGCGTTCCATGTGGTCTAGAGGAGGCGCTGAAACAAATCTCCCCTTCGAGTTCATAAAGCATAATGAACTCTTATAACACTCGTCAAGTTCATTATTTAAAAAAAAAAACTCAGTATTAATGTAGGATCACACTGTGGAAAGGCAGGCCTGAAGCAGTACTTTTTTATGTGTTAATTCCCGTAGTGGGAGTCAGTTAATACCCAAGTGGGTAGATTTCTGCCACCTGACTTGTGCTCTCCGCTGGCTCAAAGAGAGCCACGGAGTGTTTGGTGGTCTTCCCTACAAGCTCTCAGAAAAGATGGAAGAAACAGCCCATCAGGAAAGCCATGCCCCTCGGCTTTACTAAGAGTTGGCTGGTATTCTGTAATGATGGTGGCAGGTGGGCGTGTGTGACCACATGTCCACGTGCCTGGAGGCCAGAGTTCAACATCAGCTCTCTCTTCCTCAATTGATCTCCACCTCATTTGCTTGTTTTTTTTTTTTTTTTGTTTTTTTTGTTTTTGAGGCAGGGTCTCTCACTGAACACAGAACTGACCAATTCAGAATAGCTGGTCAGTGAGTGCAGGGGCTACAGATGGTTGCACCATTCCTGGCTTTTCTATAGGTGCTGGCATCCAAGTTCAGTCCTCTGCCCCACTAAACCGTCTCTCCAGGCTCCCAGGCAGCACTTTTTTCTTCAGTAAATGAACCGGTCCTTCTGTAATGGGCTTGGTTTGCACAGTTATTTCCTGTCTAAACAGCTGCCACACCTCCCAGCAGCATCTTCAGAGATCAAGAGAAATGAAGTCCCTGCCAAGAGTTTATGACAGGCAGTTTTTCCCCCAAATGAGAGGCAAATGCGGTTCATTGGTAAGTTAAATAAAAGGACAGAAATCATTAGGCAGCCATGAGGTTGGTCAGCCAAGCTGAATGAACACACACTGGGCATCTTTCGGAAGTGCTGGCTGAACGCTGTAGGGCAGGTGTTGGTAATGGCAGAGAATGCAAAACGCCAGGGCAGCTTGGTCCAGAGTAGTGACGCCAGAATTGCTGGAGGAGGCATCCATAGAGCTACAGTAGAGTTGCTTTTCACACAAGTGTGTGTGTTCGTGTGTGTGTGTGTGCGTGCACACATGTGTGCACACGTGTGTGTAAGTGCATATATGGAACCTAGGTATTGAAGTCATGTGTCTTTCTCAATCACCCTCTCACCTTATTTTTCAAGACAGGGTTCCCTGAACCTGGAGCTCACCAGTTTGGTTAGACTTCTGGACATCGAGTTTCAGGGTCCCATCCTCTCTGCTACCCCAGTGCCAGGATTACAGGTGCATGCAACCACACCCAGTTTTCTGCATGGGTCCTGAGGATCTGAACTCAGGGCCTCCTATTTGCTTGACAATCTCTTTACTGACCGGCCTGTCTCCCCAGCCCTTTCTCTCAAATTTTACTGGTCCCAGGAATCATCAGGGGAAGGGGACTCCAGTTAACACCTAGGTTCTGATCTAGCAGGTGGGTCAAGAGAGGGACCCAGGGTTCTGTGTCTCAGGAATGCAGCTGCTGTGGGAGGCCCACAATCAGTTATCAGAGGTCTAAGGCCAAGGTTCTTGTCACGTTAGAATGACTTAGGGAGCCCTTAAGAAAACTGATCATAGAGGCTCTCCACTCTAGAGTCTAGCGGTCTTAACCTTTGAGATTGAGACACGATTGGTTTTGGGCCCCAGCCATTAGTATGTATTGAAAATGTCCCTGGTGATTCTGCCGTGGAAGGCAGACCTGAGAACAGCTACTCTGTCAAACGCTCTCGCCAGACAGGCCACTTACCAGTCAGTGACCCTCATTTGTTTTAAGGACCGGATTGGCAAAGGGGAAGGGCAACGCTTCTGAGTACAAGCAAAATCTCTGGAAGGCTGTCAGTGGACGAGCTGGCTCTGTGCGGTTCCTTTAGAGAGCACAGGTACTCTGTGTCACTCCTCTCCGTGACAGGCTCTATCAGAACCCACGGACACAGCAAGGCTGGGACCCTCCACCCCAAATGGCTGTGTTGGGAAGTTTAACTGCTGACAAGCCGGCGTTCTCCTTGAGTGACTGTGGTTTTCCCCTTGACCCCTCCAGTCTCACTTCTTCTCTCCCTCCACACCTTCCCATTATGCCCTCTGGCATGGTTCCATTTCTGCACAAAGTAGTCTCTCCCCCTTTATATGCTTTGACTGGAATCAACCCTGGACACATAAGCACTTCCCATCATTCCTCCACCCATCCTGAGAGCCTCTGCTGCCCTGACAACCACGGGCTCTGGCGATCAGCCCTTCCTCCCTTCATCATGTCTACCACCTGTTCCCAATCATCTCAGTACCCCACATACATCTGCTTCGTGTCTGTGTGTGTGTGTGTGTGTGTGCATGCCTCTGTGTGTGTGTGTGTGTGCGCGCGCGCATGCCTCTGTGTGTGTGTGTGTGTGTGTGTGTGTGTGTGTGTGTGTGTGTGTGTGAATGCAAATGCCAGAAGCCAATGTCATTTCTCTCTACCTTACGTCTTGAGACAGGATCTCTCCCTTGAGCCAGGAATACACTGATTTAGCTGGACTAGCTGGCCAGCAAGTTCCATGAATCTTCCTTGTCTCTGCATCCCGAGTGATGGGATTACAGGTCTGCGACAAGGTACTCAGCTTTCTTTGTGGGTGCCGGGCATCTGAACTCGGGTCCTCATGCTTGCATCTCGGGCACTTTACCGAGTGACCTCCTCAGCCCCTCTGTGCTCCTCTCCAGTGCCTTCCAGCAGACTGGTCCCTCTGCTCTTGACCTCATCATTTCTCTATTTTATTTTGCAGGTGCGCAGGGCAGGGGGGGTATAACTTGTGTGAAGGTCCGAGGACACGGCATAAAAACCAGTTCTCTCCTTCCATCGCGAAGGTCTCAGGGAACAAACTCAGGTCAGCAGGTGTGGTGTGCCAAGTGCCTTCTTGGTGCCACTGAGCCATCTTGCTTGCCCAAACCACAACATTTGTAACGAATCAACTCCACCTCCTTTCTTCTCTGCTTTATTAGATCCTTCTTTTTCACTGCGTGCCAGACAGAGCCCCAAACACAGATAAACTCACACAAGAAGCCTCTTCTTGCAGCAGCACCCACTGCTGGAGGATACCAGCAATGCCACACAGCCGCTGTGTGGAACCGGAACTGCAGTGGGTTCCAAAGCCCCCTGATGTCCTTTCCTGTCCCCACCAGCCCTCTTCCCCCAGCTTCTGTCGCTTCCCTGAAATTCTTGCCCCCCATGTTTTCTTTAATCTTGTCTCTGCCCTTAAGTGAGAACAGACAACTCGCTTTGCCTCTTAGCAGCAACCTGCATTGCTACCCACTGTGAGCATCTGTCTCCGCTGTTTCTACTACTGTGATGAAACACCGTGACCAAAAAATAACTTGGGGAAGGAAAGGGTTTATGTGGCTTACACTTCCATATTGCTGCTCATCATCAAAGGAAGTCAGGCCAGGAACTCAATCAGAGCAGGAACCTGGGGGCAGGAGCTGATGCAGAGGCCATGGAGGGGCACTGCTTACTATCTTGCTCCTCATGCCTTGCTCAGCCTTTCTTATAGAACCCGGGTCCACCAGCCAAGGGATGGCGCCACCGACCATGGGCTAGGCCCTCCTCCACCAGGCCTGGTCTTACGGAGGCATTTTCTCAGTTGAGGCTCCCTCCTCTCAGATAACTCTGGCTTGTGTCAAGCCGACACACGGCCATCCAGCACAGCATCTATGGCCAGTCCTTCCCTTCCCTGCTGCTCTTGTTACAATGGGAGAGGTGGTCCAGGCGCCACTCACTCCTCCACAGTCTCTCCACTGACACATCCTCCCCTCCTGTCTTTCCTAACCCCTGTCTGGTGTCCTTCGACTCCCCACCCCAGCACCCTTTCCTCCTTTCCTCCACCAGCATTTGAATGGGTTTCTCTTGTCATTAAAAGAGAAAGAAAAGCCTTTCTTCTTACACATATCCTCTGAAGTATCTCTTCTTCAAAGTCTTCTGCCTGCCCACCACATCAATATAAATTCTCTCCTCTCCTCCCTCTCTCCCTCCCCCCTCCCTCCCTTCCTCCCTCCCCCCTCCACTTCCTCAATTCCCTCACTCATCTTAGAATCTGACCCCTCAACCTCTCAAGCTCCCACCTGCACCCCCGGGACTTCTATTTCAACTGTGATCTGGCTGAGAAATCCATCCAGCCATTTGGGGGCCCATCAGACGTGACCTCTGGCACTCTCTGTTCTTATTGATGAGAACCCCTTTTCTCTCTTGTTTGGGGCCCATGTGTTCCTGCTCCCCCCTTCTCAAGCTATTTGGTGGAGGGTCCAAGTTTGTGTGTTCTGGGGGATGATGCAGACGGAGACAGCAGAATCCTCATGAGGGTGGCTTAGGGGAAAGAGGTCACTGGAGAACAGAACTTCCAACACTGGCGTAGGCACTGAGTCTCTGACAGGGAGAGATGAACAGCCACGCCTGTGAGCGGAGGAGACCGAGTCCCAAGAGAGTCAGAGAGGGCTGAGGGGCAGGAAGAGAACAAGGAAGTGCATGGGTGGAACCCAAGGTCTAAAAGAGGTTCCAGGAATTGGAGAGGTGGTTCAGCCGTTAACAGCACTTACTACTCTTCCATAGGACCGGAGTTCGGTTCCCAGAACCTACAGTGGGTGGCTCATAACAATCTGTAACTCCACTGTGAGGAGGGGTATCAGATGCCCCCTTCTTGGCTGTGTGGACATCAACATACATGTGGCACACACACGAGAGACAGACAGACAGACAGACAGACAGACAGACAGAGAATCCAGACTTGACACCCTAGCTACAGTCAATAGAATGAAGTTAGCAGAAATGCCATTAGGTGGAGACGGCCTTTGAGAGTGGTTTTAGTGGTTCCTGATAGCTGGCCAAATTACAAGGGACCAGACAGTTGGTAGCCATGTGCAAGACTAGAATTCTAGGAGTCGTGGCTGTGACTATGACCAAGGCCAGCGACTAAAGGCTCCTCTTGTTCAAAGGCAGGCAGAGCCACCTGTCACCCACGCAGAGGCTTTCAGAGTGCAGTGGGTCCCTCTGCAGTTCTGAGGTTTGGGCACAGGGGCATGAGGAGCCAGACGAACTGACACGAGACGAGAAGTTTTCCCTGGTTCCTTTCCAATCCTGAACGTCTATTAACCCTTGGCCTGCTTTCCACCTTGACAAACAGCAGCCCATGGAGCTGGTCTCAAAGGAAGCATTCGGAATTGCATTGCTCTGCAAAACATGTGCACAGGCGCGCGCACGTCCCCCATCCCCACCCCCACCCCCACACAGTGAGAGAGAGAGAAAGAGGGAGAGAGAGACAGAGACAGAGAAAGAGAGAGCTAAGATAACAGGACAAAAATGATCCATTTCTTTGCTTCGGCAACAGCCCCTCTAAGTGAAAAATCTTGATTCATGCCAATGAATAAGCTGGTATTGATATCTGCCATAACAGTATGGCTTCAGGAGACACAAGAAAAAAAAAGAAGACGACTAAATGGCACCAAGCTCCAGACTGAATTAAGCATTTAGAAAATGATTGTTGTTGCAGGGTTCAATCTAATCCAGAGGTGCGAGGCCCAGGGAGCATGGCCAGCCTGCTCCATTCTGTCATTAGCACACCTAGGAGTCATCCCAAGCAGCAAATGACAAAATATGGCTATTAATGTAATGGTATCACAAAGGAGTCAATATCTTAGCTTGAAGTCTGTCTGGTTTAGACACATCCCCATATATAGAGGACATGCGCGTGCGTGTGCGCACACCTGACTCAGACTTTAAATCACGGGTACATGATGCCCTGAGAGTGGTAAGGGGGGGGGGCGGGAAAAGGCCAAAAAGAATTCCTTTGAGGGCTCTGAGGATCACAGCCTTAAGGAGTTTGAGAATTCCACGTGCTCAAACCAGCCAGGGAAAACCAGTGAAAGAGAAAGGCTCTCTGGGTCTGCAGAGTCTGGCAGAGAGCACACCCGCCCACTGAAGAAGCCCTGCCACTGAAACACACAGCCACAGGGTCACCAATGCAGCGAGCTTGACCATCTTAATCATCCAGTCTAACTGTCCACATGGCTGAGCTCATCAGCGGCCACAGAAGTCACAGTGAAGGGGGCCTGAGAATACCAGGTGAGGCTGTGCGGGGAGTGACTCAGCCGCTTCAAACAGGCCAGACCACAAACAAAACAAAGCAAAACAAACACGGAGCCAGCTAGGAGACAAGGGAGCCAGCCACAAGACAAGTGAGTGTGGCTGCAAACAGCGCCTGGCTGGGATGTTAATGGGGGTGGGGACACAATGTGGGGGCAGCAAATGGAAGATGTCACCTGTGTAGCAAGGACTTCAAAGTCACCTAAGTCTGAGGAGAACCGTCCTGATGGGAAATACACCACACACAGTCTACGATGCCAGGGGTATAATAAGGTGACAAAAATGTTCACATGTGAAGAAATTTCATTTTAATTCATTACGTGTGGAGGTCCAAGGACAACTTACTGCATGCAGTTCGTTCTCTGTCCATAGTGTGTGGGTCCTGGGCTTTTAATTCAGGTCGCCAGCCTTGGCGGCAAGCACCTTTACCTTCTGAGCTCTCTCGCCACCCCAGACTCCCTGGGGTTGTGAGAAACTTTAGCCTCTTTGTAGACAGCACTATGCTTTGCCTCAATGTGCGGGGTGTTATTTTTAAAGCCATTTACTTAAATGTTTTGAACTGAAAGAAAAAGATGATCTTTATCGCAGTGACCTGGGAAGAAGACACAAGACTCTGGAGAGGAGTTCGTGCTGGAGGATCTGTTGTTAATGTCAGAGAATCCTTATCTGTTTGGACACTGCCTGTGGACACACATCAGGAGGGGAGGGGCTGCCAAGCTCTCTGTTTTTCAGATGTGGCCAACTGATGTGGAACTGGAAAGTAATTTGTCCCTTGTGTCAAGAGGAGGAAAGGGAAACAAGGATGTGATTTCTGTGCAGGAAGAGGTGACCCCCCAGGCTTCTAAGCAACAAGCAGAAAGCAATCATAGATAAGGATAAGGGTGTGTGTCTTTAAAGGGTAGGGTGCCAGGTGAATTCAATGTGAACTCTCCAAGAGGCAGCCAGGAGAGAAAACATCAAAAGTCTCTCATGGATGCAGAAGTAGAGAATGTCTTATCGGTGGGTGGCACTGAAATGCCCATCTACATTCAAATTTTTCAAAAAAGAATTTAGGGACTACTGAGATTGCTCAGTGGTTAAAAGCACTGGCTGCTCTTGTAGAAGATCCAGGTTTGGTGCCCAGCACTACACTGAGTGGCTGCCAACTGTCCACAACTGCAGCTTTGGTGATCCAAGGCTCTCTTCTGCTCTTGGTGGGCATCTGCACACAGATGGTGCATATACATGCACTTGGGCACACCCACACATACATATGTAAAATAAGATTAATCTTTATTTATTTTCTTAGTTTTAATTATGTGTATTTGTATCTGTGCACATGAGTGCACATGAGTACCTATGGAGGGCATTAGTTGAATCTATTACTGTGTGTAAACCATTGTGAAGACAGAAATTGCCATGGTTCGGATATAAATTTGGAAAATGTTAAGGCAGATCTGGCAAGATTGCTCAGTGGGTAAAGTACTTGCTAAGCAAGCCCCATGACCCGAGACTGGAGAGAAAGATGTCCTCTGACTGCCCCCACCCACAGTGGCACATATTTCCCCATCACACACATAATAAGCAATTAATTAATCTAAAAGAGAATCTGCATCCAGCAAATGACCATGTATTCACAGAGGGCAAGTGAATACACACTTTAGAGGCATGATGACTGTTTAGACTGTACTTCTAAGGAGTAACTGAGTGTCAAGACTGTATGGCTCAGCAGACTGTCGCCATGGGAAAGAGCTGCATCGCCCACACGCAGTGAAGAAACAGTATACCCCAGACACCAAGAAGTTCCACTGTGCCTTTCTGGAAAGGGAGACCGTGAGTCAGTCTTTCGGCATCCTGCATCCACTCTGCCCATCCCTGGCCTTCGTGCAGAAGGGTCCCTGTAGGGTGCCGCAATTTTCATGGGGCCGCCTTCACTCAACATTATCTTTGATGAGATTTTACCCATAGTGCTGTGAGTAACGGTGGCTCCCCCCCCCCCAAATCAGTAAGAATGAATGCTTCTTAACTCACTGACAGATGAAACTATTGGGGTGCCAAGCTCTCGAGACCTTAAAAGCTCAATGGCATCAAGCCAGCAACTTTTCTGGAGAACGTTTCTAAGATGGAAGGATGGATGATGCGGAACAGCAGAGCACCTTCAGGGAGAGGGGAGGAAGACACCCCCGCCTCCACCCAGCGCTCACTCGATTTTTCAGGTCTAGTTTTCTAACCCAAATCAGCAATTTTTGGCACATCTCTGGTGTCTTCATACTTTGGCTTTATTTTATTTATTACTTATTACTTGCGTATATGGGCACACATTACAGTGCGTGCACAGATGAATGGAGGTCAGAGGTCAAGGTCACCATCTTCCTCTATCTCCACCTTATTTTTAATTTTTTGAAGATGCCCTTGTTTATGTGTTATGTAGATGCGTGTTTGGCCGAGCATATGTATACCACATGTGTGTCTGTGGAATACAGAGGTCAGGAGAGGGTGGCTGGATCCCCTGGACCTGGAGTTACAGGTGATGGGGAACCACGGTGTGGGTCCTGAGAACCAAACCTTTATCCTTTGCAAGTGCTCATCACAGTGGGGTCATGGCTCCACTTGATTTTCTCAGATGAAGTCTCTCACTGAACCCGGAGCTTATCCATTCAACTAGCCTGGCTGGCCAGCAGGCCCCCAGAATCCTCCAGCCTGAAGCCTCCCAACACCAGCGGGCCTGGATTTGCTGATGTAGGTGCTGAGACTCAAACTCAGGTCTTCATGTCTAATACAGCAAGCACATCCCTAGAGGGCCCATCTCCTTAGCCTTGTTGTGACCTTCCCATCAACCTCCGAAAGGCCGTCTCCAGCATGCACCAGGGGCAGGACCACACGGCTTTATGGAACATATGTTCGGCAAGCAATGCCACCAACCAGCTGCACATGAACTTCTAAGTCAGCCCACTCCCCAGGAGCACCTACCTTGGGGGTTAAAGAAACCAGTCATCCAGAACACGTTAGGCCTGCCTTCAAATATCCACGTTGAAAACTGAGCGTTCCTCTCCAGAAGCTCAGTAAACCAGAAGCCTAGGGTGGATGAATCCCAGGACACTCTCTTCCAGAGCTGAGGGATGCGAGCATCATACATGTTGTCCAGGGCATCTCTCAAGTTCTGAAGAAGACGAGGGTAAGACGGGTTAAGACGTGTGACCCAGGGAGCTGGAGGATGGCTCAGTGACTAAGATCACATATTGCTCCTACAGAGAACCTAAGTTTGGTTCCCAACATCCATGCCAAGTGGCTCATGACTGACTACCTGTAATTCCAGATTCAAGGGAATCATGTGCCCTTTTCTGGACTTCACAGGTACCTGCACTTGTGAGTACATACTACACACAAACACACAGACATACACATGATTAAAATGGACATTTTAATGGATTTAATGATTAAAATGGATCTTTTTTTAAAAAAGAGTGGTTTTGTGGGCTGGAGAAACGGCTCAGCTAAAAGTACTCACTCCTGTTGTGGAGGACCTGGATTCGGTTCCCAGCACCCACATGGTGGCTCACAACTGTCTGTACCTCCAGTTCCGAGGGATATGGTGCTCTCTTCTAGTCCTAGTGGGTACTGCACATACATAGCGCATATACATACACGCAGGAGACACACTCATGCATATAAAAATGAAAAAATATTTAAAAATAATGTTTCTAGAAATACATGGATGGGAAACATTGCTGGGGAGCTGGGAAGACAGCTCAGTTGGTACACTGATTACCTGGTGAGCACCAAGTCCTGAGAGTCTCAGAAGCCACATAAAGATAGCTGGGTGTGGGGGTGCACATTACAATCCCAGAACTGGGGAGGCAGAGACAAGAGGGACGCTAGGGGTCTCTGGCCAGCTACCCTAACCTACTGGGTGAGACACAGGTCCCCTGAGAGACTCTGCCTCACAAATAAAGGTGTCTGTCTCTGTGAGTTCAGAGCCAACCTGGTCTACAGGGCTAGTTCTAAGACAGCCAGGGCTACACAGAGAAATCCTGTCTCGATAAATAAATAAACAAATGAATGAGTGATTGAATGAATGAATGAATGGAGACTGAGGAACATTTAAGGTTGCCCTCTGCCCTTAACATCTCTCTCTCTCTCTCTCTCTCTCTCTCTCTCTCTCTCTCTCTCACACACACACACACACACATACACACACACACAAATGAACATGTGCATACATAGATACACACATGCAAAAAAAAAAAAAAAGCAAGTAGCGGAAAGAGGGAGATGCCCACCTCACTCATGATGATGGTCCCTTCAATCGCCATCTTCAGGTCCCTCAGGCTACTCCGGAGGATGGAGATGACCTTCTGCATTCTGTCAATCTCTTGTCTAAGGAATATGTTCATTGAATTAAGGTGTCCCATCTTTATCAAGCGAGCTTTCACCTAAAACAGAGTAGGGGAGACAGTAAATTTTTCTGAGAAGAACCATTCATCGTTTTCCCTTCCAAATGGCCTGTCCCGTTCCCCGTTCTCTCTCTGTCTCTGGATGTTTCTCCACTGGACCCAATGAACTAGAAACCACCTCTTGCAGAACCAGGCTGGCTGTTAAATCCCCCATTTTCTGAGCTTCAAAAACTTCTGTTCAACTTAAACGATTTTTATATCCTACTGATTGTACTCAGTTGATAATTGGAACTGTTCTTTAAAAAGCTAAAATAAAATTGTGCCTATTTCCTCTTCCAAATGATTAAGTATTAAGTGTCAGCTAAATATTCTCTGGCAATCTAACCTTCACAAGAGTACAGCAGGACTTTTTTGCTTCCATTACCCTTACAGAGTTGTTATTAGAAATGTCACAAAAAGTTAATACGGCCCAAATCTTTACAGAACAGTCGCCGAAGACAATCAACTGCAGATGGTGGCCGCCTGGGCTATGGAGGCTAAAAATGGCCTCCCCTAATCTAATCAGTGAAAATATTTGGCTTCGTGGGAGAGCCACTGAGCGGCCTGTCACTTGTTCCTGTTGGCATATCGTCTAGTGACCACGTCAAAGAGATCAATACCAAAGCCTCTCATTGTGGGGACAATAAAATATAATCATTAATCAACTAATTAATAAGCCAATATACATTCACATTTCGGTTCAGCCATACATGTCAAGAAGAGAGTGAGTACGGATACCAGCAGGAACTCGTGAGAGGACTTGACCTTTCTGATGGCCACAGTCCAAGAGGTTCTGGGAATGGAAGGGTGATGAAAGGAGATTTGACTGAAGGATAAGTCCAAAGAACCCCCAGAGGCTGGCAGCTGAGGGACCCTCTTGCCAGAGATGCCCACAGCCCTTCCTGAGCCATGGGATGTTAAGCAGGTTGTTCTAGCAGCCAGCATCTCCGCTGTACAGCAGCTGTGTCATTCCCAGTGAGTTAAGGATGAAAGCAGAAAACAGCTACATGAGCAGGGCAGAGCAAATCACACCCAAATCACAGTCCAGCCAGCCAGCGGAGGACCACGGCCCAGCCCCACACAATAACATCAGGTGTCCCTAATGCCATCATTTACAATTTTTAAAAAAGTGTGTGTTATGTGTGTGTGCGTATGTGTGTGCATGTGGGTGGGTATGTGTGCGTCTGTGTGTGTTTGTGTGTATGGGTGGGTGGGTGGATGCGTGTGCATGTGTGTGGGTGGGTGGGTGCATGTATGTGTGTGTATGTGGGGAGGGATGGGTGTATGTGCGTGTGGGGGGGGGTGGGAGGGTGTATGTGTGTGTGTGTGTGTGTGTATATGTGTGTGTGTGTGCATGCGTGTGTGTGGGCATGGGTATGTGCACATGTGTGTTATGTGTGTGCGGGTGTGTGCACATGTGTGGGTGGGTGGATACATGTGTGTGCACGTGTATGGATGTGTATGGCATGTGTGTGCACATGTGTGTGTGTATGTGTTATGTGGGTGGGTGCTTTCGCAGTCAGAAGATAACCTGGGGCTAAAGTTACAAACGGTTTTGAGTTGCCCTTTATGGGTCCATGGAGTGGAGCCCAGGCCCTCAGTAAGAGTTGCGAGTGTTCATAACTGATGAGCCGTCTCTCCCTCATTCTAAATTTTAGTATCTAAAAAATATTCGATTCAATTCAATTCATTTATTCAGAAACTGGATCTCGGACTGGCATCAAACTTACCATAGAGCTAAGGATGGTGTGGAACTTCTGATGCCCCCACCTTACCTCCAGAGTGCTAGGATTACAGGTGTGCCCCACCACACCCGGTTCATGGAGTGCTGGGAATCAAACCCAGGGCCTTGCCCAGCTAGGCGAGCACTCTACCAGCTGAGCCACATGTCTACAGGGTCTGCTCTGTCTCCATCCTGAACTCCTCGGCCTAGGGGACTGGACGCACACACAGCATCCTTTGTTTATGACTACCCTGCAGCAATTCACTCCTTGGGGAACAAGAAATCACAAAAAGACCACAACAGGGGCATGACAAACATGCTGTTCTCTACATGTATGTATGTGTACCATGTACATGCAAGTGCCTGTGGAGGCCAGAAGAGGGAACGAGATCCCCTGAAGCTGTGAGCCACCTGACGTTGGTGCTGAGAACTGAACCCAGGCCCTCTGAGAGGACAGCAAGTCCTGCTAACTGCTGAGCCACCTCTCCAGCCCCCAGCGCAGGCTTTATAGTAGAGAACCTTTTTGGGCATAACTGCACCTGTCATCCCAGCTACTCGGGAGGCAAAGGCAGGAGGACCACTAGAGCCCAAGAATTCTAGACTGGCCCAGGCAACAGAGCATAAACAATTTCTTCATAACTAAAAAAAATAATAATTGTAACAGAAGGGGAGTACCCTAGAAAAGAGTATAATCTTAACACTGACTGTATTTCCTGCATGATTATGATTCCAGCATAAACTGTTTATTAATAAAATCAAAGACTTGTTGTGGGCTCTTGCATGACTCTCCCAGTGCTTTCTGGGAGCTGCTGTCTACAGTAATGGGACTCCATTTGTACTGTGGACGCTAATGGCATAATTAGGTCTCAATTTACAGATTTTGCTTGACTGCTATATTTCCAATAGCATGCTCCTATAACATAAAAGAAGGGTTTTGCTTGCCGCCAAAGCCAACCACCTGAGTTTGATCCCTAGGACTCTGTGATGGGAGGAGAGAGCCAACTCCTGAGAGGTGTCCTCTGACCTCCACATGAATGGGATGCGATGTACAGGGTGGGAGTAGTGCCCTCCCCCACCTCCCAGGACCTTGCCCCGCAGGAAGGGCATGCCTTACCTCGTGAGGCACATAGTCAGGTGGCAGCTTGCTCAGCATGTCCTCTGACAGCCTGTAGACAATGGCCTCTCGCGTCTCGCCCACGCCGCCACCGCTCTCCTTGGGTTGAATGTTGGTGATGGTTTCCAGGACGGCAGAAGCTGTGTTACTCTGATACCTGAAGGAAAGAGTGGCTGCTCAGAATAAGAAAGGCAAGCGCAGCCTCGGAGATAATCACCCAGTCTAACACCGCAGATGGGATCTCTTAGGACAAAGCCAGCTATAAGAAAAAGAAAAGAGAGGAGAAAGAAGGAAAGACAAGAAACTTCACCATCAACCTAGAGGAACCGGACACTTAGATTTCTCTGGTTTCTAATGTGATGTTAAGAACATCACAGCAATAGTGGTTCATCTCCAGATATGAGATTCCTTAAGTGTCTTTGGTGACCCAAGGGGCCTTGACTGTCACTTGCTTACACCAGCAGCTTGGGCCAGACACAAGCATGCTTGCTGTCTATCCTCCCCAGCTCAAGAACTGGGCACAAGCGTCAACCAGACTACAACAATCCATTACATCAAATAGAACTACCCCTCCCCCCATTGGACTATGTGCTACTCAAATCTCTCTGGTCTGTTCTGTTTGGTTTGTGTTTCCTGGTTGCCATGGTGATCTACTGCTGTCCATCTGTCCCTCCTACTCAAATGCAGCCACCCATCTTGAAGGTTCACTCAGTCGGGCCCAAAGGGATGACTCAGTTGGTAAAGTGCTTACGGTGCAAGCGTGAGGACCGGAGTTCAGATCCCCAGCACCCACATAAAACTCTGGGTACATTGTATAGGAAATGTCAAGGCGAGGGGACAAGGAACCAGATTATAGGGTGTGTGGGAACTGGAGGCAGGAGTGGAGATTTACTACAAATAGGTACAGGGTCTCTTTCCAGAGGATGGAGATGCTCTAGAATTTGACTGCACGGATGGTTACACAATTCTGTAATTATTCTGCTTTTCTTCTCCATTTAAACTTGGGGAACTTAAGGAGGGCAGATTATACTTTGTTAAAAGTATCCCTCCCCCCAGAACCAAGAAGGTCAACAATAACATATCTCCTGAGAAGCACAGAGGAGTGAACCATCAGCAGGCTGCCATTTGAGCAGATTCTAAAGAACACACTCCAGAGAGGAGGAAGGCGATTCCCATGCAAGTTTTGAAATGTAGAAATGAATGGGCCAATGCCTGGGTGAACACAGACAAGCATTGTGGGGTAAAACCATAGCTGTAAGTCTAAATTTAAAAAAGGACAAGATACAACTAAAATACTGGAATGTAAGGGGGAGAGTGGTTTGGGTTAGTGGTCCTTAAGCCTTTGTCTACTTACATATGTGTGTGTGTGTGTGTGTGTGTGTGTCTGTGTATGTGTATATATGCATGTGTGAGTGTGGTGTTCACAGTGGCCAGGGAGTGTTAGAGCCCCTGGAGCTGGACTTAAAATTACAAGCAGCTGTGAGTATGTAAAATAAATGAAAGACTCCCAAATTTGAAGAGAGAAGGAAGAGACCTGGCAAAGGGTCATAAAGAAGGAAAAATAGAACCAGGAAGAAAGAGCGGTATAAAAATGGCAGCATCTGGGCTTGCACTGGGAAGACGGCTCAGTGGGCAGTGTCCTCTGGGCAAGCATGAGGCCCTGAGTTTGATCCTCAGCACTCAAACTAGAAGCCTGGCACGGTTCTGTGTCTGTAGCCCCGGTGTTGGGGGGTGGGGGTAGAGATAGGCAGA
Source organism: Alexandromys fortis (assembly GCF_014885135.2). Lineage (NCBI taxonomy): Eukaryota > Metazoa > Chordata > Mammalia > Rodentia > Cricetidae > Alexandromys > Alexandromys fortis. Next base: position 4,201,062 of record NW_026067892.1, on the reverse strand, counting down.
TCTCAGGGACTCGTTGCCTAGCCAGTATATCCAAAATGGTAAACCCAAAAATAAGGTGGAAGGTGATTGAGGAAGACATCCTGATGTTGACCCCTGACCTCCACGCAAGTGAAGCCACAACACTGTGTGCATATGAATACACCATCACACTTGTGCCCACATGCACACACCACAGACACACCCACACAATATCTTTACAAGCAAAAGAATGGCAATATCTTATGTTCAGTCTTTATATTTGAAACAGTTTAAATTTTTTTTAGTTACTCCATTTATACTCCAGATGCAACAGAAAAGTTTTTAAATAAATAGTCGTGCAACTATTTCAAACAATAAATCCAACCAAAGGCCTATAAAAAGCTATATAGTTGATAAAAATGAGTCGGTAGTTCTATCTTCATTGATAAAGGGAGATCTCATCTAGAATTCAGAATAAAATAGGATGTTACAAAAGCCAGTTATGAGCCCGGACTGGTTCATGCCTGTAATCTCAGCACTTGGGAAGCTGAGGCAGGAAGCCAGCCATGAGCTTAAGTCCAACCTGGTGTACACAGTGGGTTCCAGAATACTCCAAGCTACAGAGACCCTGTCTCAGGCAATGGCAAACCCCACAAAACCAAACAAACAAGAAAGCAAACAAAACAAATAACTATGTTCCCTGATTAATTTATTTATTCATTTATTGTTGTTTTGTGTCCAGGTACTAAAAAGTCTAGAAAGGTATTTTGACGGTGGAGTTTTTGCACGATAAGATTTTTCTCTAATTATAACTTTCTATTTCATATTCTTCTGTATTGTTTAGTCTAAGGAGGAATGACTTCTAAGGTAGTGTATTAGAAAATTTAATTTTAAAACAAAATTGCAAAGCCATTTTCCTTTTTAGGAAGAGATGGCCTCCTACCTCCATGGGCAAAGCCCATCTCAAGTGCAAAGAGCTTGTCAGAGATGAGTCAGTGGCAAGCGTTTTGGGGACATTAAAACGCACCTCACAAACCACACTGGACAGAAAGGCCCTCAGCTGACAGCGGATGTTTTTCTTCTGCATAAGGGAGAGAATGACACCGCTCTCTCAGCATCCCTAGGTGTGAATTAAACATCCTTCTGTGGAACTTGGCACAGTAACTGTCAGACACCCAAGGAGCGGCTGATGGCGTTCTCACGCCTTCCACTCGTGCAGGAACTGTGTTCTGTGGGAACTAGAGGACCCTGTGGAAATGGGGGTTTGATCTCATTTGTGAATGGAGCAGAAGACAAGGATATGCCCCTGCCTCCAGCATTCCCATCTGACCTGATGAGCAGGTGCAGTTCCACATGTGGACCTAGACATGCATGCAAGCTTCCAGGAGGCTGCAGCCATGGTGAAGGCAAGTGACATCACATCTTACACACTAGGCTTTCCGTGCGTGTGGTCACTGTCAGAGCTCTCACATTAGACTAAATGTTTGTCACTCCATCTTACTCTTTAGGTGTGTGAACTTCAATATAAGTAATGGGCGGTTGTGACCTGCCTGACTCGGGTGCTGGGAGGCAAACTCCGATCTTCTGGAAGAGCAGGAAGAATGTCCAACCACTTAGCCATCTCTCGAGTCCACAGAGTTGATTTTTAATAAAATTCCTTTTTTGGTGTGAGTAACCCCTGCTTAGATACTGGAGGTTTTAGAATGCATCAAAATCCATTTAAGTGGAAAGAAGAATCTAGGGAACACAGATACAGCTGAGCATAATAAAGCGGTAGAGAAAACATCTGCAGTCAGTTTCTCAGCTTTGTGTGCAATCTGCGCATGCGTGTGTGCAAGTGTGTGTGTGCGTGTGTATGTGTAGGTGTGCGCGTGAGTGCACTGTGTGTACAAGTGCATGCACAAATGTATGTGTACGATTGCATGTGTGTGTGAGAGTGCGCGTGCATGAGTGTGTGAAAGTGTGTGTGTGCTGCTTCTCCCGACACATAACAACAGTAGAGGTCACAGTTCAAGTTTAAAAGTCATATGAAGTCTAACAAAGACAGACGTAACTCGGGCAAAGTCTGTGCAAGGAGCTAATGAGATAACAGAAGGAAATGAGTCACAGTCTAATATCTACAAGTTATTATGCCCGGTTTCAGAAACTTAGATCTGTGTGTGATTCACGTGAGCCCATTACCTCCCTCCGGGATTAGATGCAATAAAAACAAAAGGCATGGATGAATCACTCTTAGAGAAGCGGAGAGGCCACCATGGCGACATATGACAGAGCCCTGCTAAATAGCAAGCCACACTGGGTAGTGTTAAAATCCCCAACTTTCTCCTGAACAACCCCCCCCCCACACACACACACACTTCTTGCACTCTTAGAGCTCTCTGTGTCTTACACGAAACGTGTTCCAACCAGATCCACTATCTTCATTCTCCTCTCTCCCTCACTGAATTGTCCCTCATGTCTTCGCTGCTGCCAACCTAGAATCCTCAGACATAGCTTCCTCTGACGGCACTCCCTAGAGCTCCTGGCTTCCAAGCTCTGCTTCCTGACATTTCCAGCGTCTACTCCCATCCACTTCCTTACTGTTTCCAAGGAGATTATTTCGTTTATTTATGAGTGTTTGTATGTGTATGCACACGTGCCCGCGTGTGCCTGTAAAGGGCATCAGATCCCTTGGAGCTGGCATCACAGGTGACTTGCAAACTGCCCAGTGTGGGTGCTAGAAACCAAACTCAGGTCCTCTACAAAAAGCAGCAGGTCCTCTTAACTTTTGATCCATCCCTCTACCTTCCCCACCACCTACAGAACTAGCCCAAATTCTTCCCCTAATACTCCAAATCTTCAGAAACTGCACCCCGCCTTGGTCACATCTCCTTTCTGTCGGCACTGTTTCCCATGCTCTGGATGAATTTGCATTTCGGATACCCTGCATTTTTATTTCTTCACACCCCTCCTTGATTGCTCCTTCCCCTGTGTCTTGGTCCTTACTGCCCACTGAATTCTTCCTGGTGTTCCCTCCTCTCCCCATGACGAAGCTGTCTCCTCACTCACTCACGCCCCACCCCCAAACTGACAACGACACATCCGCTAATGCACGACTCTATCTTTGATTCCTAAATTGGGATTTATTGGGGTTTTGGTGGTTTTGGTTTTTTTGTCTGTATGGGGCATATACACCATGGCAATGTATATGTAACCTGATTTTAGAGTTTATCCGATTGTCTTACGTATTTACCACTCATCCGTTTCCCTAATAGACAATGAACTCGGAGGATGAGAACTGTGTCTTCCTCCTCTTCATGATCCCGAGCTGCCCAGACAGTGAGTTCTCAATAAATATTTGTTGGTTGAACTGAAGCCAGTTGGTTGGAATCTTATTACACTTCAAACACAAAGGAGAGCAATTCTCCAATATTTAAAGGCATGAAAATTTAATTATCTGCCTCTTCTTATGGCAGACATTTACAGCACTATTGTTACAAGTTTTCCACTTCCTGACATTTCTCCACCTAAAGCCAGAGACGAAAACCATGCACGCGCGCGCACACACGCGTGCGCACACACACACACACACACACACAAACACACAGAAAGGTAAATATATATCATTGATTCCTTAACTGTTAGTAATTTAAATATGTGTTTTCATGGCCTAGTTTCATAGGATTTTTCTCCTCCCTCTGAGCTATTTGCACTTTTCTCATATTTTACATGGCTTATGCTACACTTTAAAATTCAAGGAATGGACGGCAAACATCTTTACATATTATCCCTCCAAACCACAGGGGAATCGGAGAGTCGAATTTCAAAACGAAGGAAGCTATTTTGTAATTATACCATCAACAGAGATCTTCTAATGCTAAAGAATGAAACCCACAGTAAATTTCCATTCTTGCTAAGAAGATCATTCTGCCCTGCCTGGTCTGTCAACAAAATACAGAACACTCCCTGGCTGAGGGCGTAGAGGTGCCCCGTGGCTGAGGGCGTATAGGAGCTCTCCAGCTGCCTGCAGCCTCGTATCCCCTCTGGAAGCCTGGCCTGCACACCCCTGACTGGGGGCAGTGGAAGCTGTGTACAGCTCCATGGGCAGGGCCATCTTGTTCTCCGAGAGCTACAGTCAAGCTCACAGGAGCCCCGGGCAAAGATCCTGATGGAGATGCTGCTGCTGCCTCTGCTGCATTCCCCCTACAAAATCACTTTCACGGCATGTAGTTTTATTCTTTATGAGTCCTCAGAACACAGGTATTACTAAGGAACCCTCAAGAGTTGACCCACTTTGAAAGACAGTAAGGTAAGCTCCCGGGTTGCTTCATCACCCATTTGACGAGACACGAACGCCGTCCCCTAGCACTCCGGGCTTGCACGATTCACATTTCCTTTTCCACAATGTGATTTTATGTTTGCAAAGGTACAGAAGGCAAAGCGTCTCGTCAGCCGGTTCTGAGGGAGAACTGCAAATATCTCTCCGTGCCGCCAGAACCGGAGGGCTTTAGGGAAAACAGTCTCCACAGACGCTCCCCAGGTGAAGCATGCCGACTGTCATAATCCGGGAACTTTAGTCCTGAGTTACTTCTTGGAGATTTCTCTTTGGAGCAAAGGTAAGGAAAGAAGTGATTTGGCCGCTGTAGCTTAGTGGTTCCGGGAGTCGCGAGTCACAAATAAGAAAAATGCAAAACAATTCAAAGAGAGCACTGCCTATAAAATAAACACCCAAACACCTAATGAGGGATCAGCACACAGTAATTTTCAGATCGGCACGTGAAATACCAATGAGCGTGACTTTTAAAAATGTCTAAAACTCAAAGATTGCCAGTTAATTCCTAAAGGAGCGTGTTCACGTTTGCCCTGCAGAGAAATGAATGGGGAAGTTGTAATGAGGCCCTTGATAGATTTCGAAAGGTAGAAAAATATGCATAACCCGCTAATGAGAAAAAGAGCCAAAATAAATAACTGCTTTTGACATGGAGATAGAGGAATTTGCGGAGTCTTTGGTACCTTATAAATCTAGATAATAAAATGTGAATACTCTGTGCATTTTTATGGCTTCTGTCACCAAGATAGCTAACCTCTTGGGAGAGATTTTACTTATTTGAAAGCATTTAATTCAGTGTGATTTCCCCCTCCACCACCACCTCCAGAGAAACAAAGACCACGGAGGAAGACTTGTGATTCCCTTCTACAAATTTCTCTCCTTAGAGATTTATGGACGTGAACTTCAGGAGGCAGATCCTCATAAACAGGGGGCGATTCGTCACCATGGTCCACGACACCCATGGGACTATGTGGAAGCAAGATTACTGTTGAACGGCATGGCCTGTCAGATAAAGCGGTGATCCCTCTGACTGAGAACATCCATACAGGCTAAGCCACAGCTTTGTAGAGTCCTTCTTGTTTTGTTGGCTTCAACCATCCCCTCAACACAGCCCACATGGGACTGTAACCTCCCCCCTGCATGCTGTCTCATCCCAAATCCTATGTTATCCCCACCCTCCCAGGCATATACTGCAGAAGCACTTTGGATGGCACCATTTGGCACAGACCTTGAAGAACTGAGACTCGCTGTGGTGGGAAAGGGTAGGTTGTAGCTAGAAAACTATGTCCCTTATTGCTTACTGCCTCCTGGTGGCCGCTGGGGAACAGCAAGGGCGCAGGAGGCAGGTGCCTCTGATAAAATAAAACATTGTAATTTTAAAAGCAGGGTAATTCAGGGGCAGGATTCTAGTCTGCCCATATTCAGTGCCTAGAGGAAGAATTAGGCCCAAAACAGTGGCCAGGAAACTTTCCAAAGACAGAGCTTTGGGATACCGCTGACGGCCTGGCCACAGCAGGAACTGGAAACAGCATGAAGCAGGGACTGGAGGCGACATGGGATGGAAGAGCCCCAAGGAGAGACCAAATGGGAAGGTGGAAATTCAGCCAGACCAGTGGAGCTATGCACACTAGTCTCACAGGCCAAGAGGCAACTCTTGTAGAAAGAGCTGTTCATCAGCGGGAGACACCATGGCTTTCTACCAGTCCCCCCCCCCCCCCGAGTGTGCAAAAAGCTGAAAGATCTTGGCATGATTTGGAGAGATGCTAGCTTAGGCTTCCTGAAGTGAGCCTGCCAGATGGCTTCCCACACCCCCTCTACCACCCATGAGCAGCAGTGAATGAACATAAGCTGTAGAGGAAAGTTCTAGACCTTGGCTCCGCACTCAGGGAATCCTGTCAGGTCTGTTTTGTAACTTGCCCTGCCGCTCCGCCCCATCCCATCACCATTCCTGATCTAGGCCTGAGTCCACACATCCCCGGATGTCCCCACCAGCTCTGGGTCTCTAGGATGTTGTATGAGGCTTCAAGGGGCTCTAGATAAGGTTGGGGAGGAGGCAGAGAGATGCATTGTGTTCTCTGTGCCCTGGACACTAGAGAGAGAGAGAAGAGCTGGAAGCAGGGGAGGGTGTGTGTGTGTAGGGGGGGTCGTTGGTTCAGTTTGAGTTAATTGAAAGAAATAATGCAAAAGACTATGGTGAGACTTCGTTACCCCTCTTCAGCTCCTGGTGCAGACAGGTAGGGGGTCCCCAGTAAACACTTTTGAAGCTCCCCTGCCCCGACTCCAACTCCCATCTCAGACAGTTAGTGAAGCTCTCAGTCCTCCCCAGAGAAGCCTTTGCGCAGGGGGTGACAGTTAACCCAGACACTCAATGGCTGGCCGAAATGCAGAACCAGCCCTAAAATACACATCTAGTCACACCATCTCCCGAAGAGCCAGGAAACATCCAGGAAGAGGGGGCAGGCAGGCTGAAAGATCCAGCAGCCTGGGGTGACTGCTGTAAGCACAGTGTCTTCTGGACACGATGGGGACACTGCAGCAAGAACTCTTGGCAGCTGAGGATCCTTGCACCAGATCTGCCAGATCAAGCCAGCCAGCACTGCAGCGTGGGCGGAGATCATGAGGCCCAACCCACAGCCAAAGAGATAACGCACAGCTGATGGCTGCTGGGGTGGGGGGCTTTTTTCTGGGGTGTGGTAAGCTGTCCCCGCTCCAGTGGATGGCTCTACATTCAAGTACACACTGAAGCTCTGTCTAGACTTAGTGGGTTATGTCAAAGAAGGGGCATGGGAGGGGGACATGGTAGGAGGGCGTCGGAGGAACTGGACAGCAGAACAGATGGTTGATAGGATCAAAATCCACTGTGTGCATGAATGAAATTCTGAAAGCATAAATAAATAGGCCACCTGAGGTCACCCTGTCACCAGACCACTCAGTTAAAGAACGACCACAACACTCGTGCATTCTACATGTGAGTCTGGCTCTTTGCCACAGTGTGCTTTTCCCACCAGTGACTGAGAACCTGTGGAGCTGAGCCCCGGGAAGGAGGACCCCTGGTTTGTGGTGTGGTGTACACCTGTGTTATGCCAAGTTGGACCCCACTGTTTCTCTGGGGATACACTGACTGACTGCAGTAAAGTGGCTTGCCAGAGCTGCCTGAACAAGTATTTTAAGGGAGCTAGAACATACCTTTTGGAGAAAGACTGGAGTGGCTGCAAGCTACTGAATTTCGGACCAAAGGCCTATAGAGCTAGAGGTATGCACATACTTCCATAATAAATTAACTGTATATAGTGTTAATACTGTATATACTCGACCCTGTATGCACACATTCAAACAAAGTCTGCCTTGCAAAACTCCAGGTAAGCAAAAATGAAGACACAGATTCAACAGACGGTTTTCTTTGAGAATACAATTTATAAAACTCAACTGCAAATGGAAACAGCAAGAACTAAACCAGACATGGGCCCACACACCCATCCAAGTTCCGCCCACATTTAGGGAAGCATCTTCAGTCACTGATAATGGAGTACTGGATTGCCAGCTGGGAGAAGATGAGGCTTCATCCACACTTGGATGCCACAGAAATTCTAGATGGCCTAAAGAGTTAAGTGTGAACTCTAAAACCATGTAAACACCTAGAGAGGGGATGCTTGCTTCTAACCTCACACGAGAACGGGCCTTGCTGCAATCACTACAGACCCAGGTGGGACACCAGCACCACCCATCATCTGATCGCATAAAACAACAGTGAACCAAATGACAAGCAACACTTGTACCTTCAAAAGCAGAGGCAAAACCAAACGAGAAGACAGGAAATGGTATTCCCAACATATATCACAAATAAAAGGCGGGAATCGTGTGTATGTGTGTGTACATATATGCGGGTATGATTTATATATATTATTAAGTCTTATAAACAAAAAAGGACTAAAATTGCTCCTGAAGAAGAGTGGACAAGTTTTACACCAAAAAAGCACAGGAATAGAAACATTCACTCGAAATAAGAGAGAGCATCTGTTCTCGTTTCGTTTCTGTTGCTATGACAAAACACTCTGACCCAAAGCCACTTAGGGGAGGGGAGGGCTCGCAAGTCCAGAGCGCAGTCCTTCATTGGCTGGTACATGGTGGTACCTGGATGCAATCTCAATGCACGAGAGATGGAGGTAGAAGGGCCAAATATTTAAGGCTGCCCTCAGCAACAGAGCAAGTTCAAGGTCAGCCTGAGCTGCACGAGAGCCTGCCTAACAATTTGTTTTTCCCTAGCACTGGGGATTGAACCCAGAACTTGGTGCACATTAGGAAGGTGTATTGGAACCACATCTCCAGCCCACACAGCAGTGTCTTTTCTGACATAATTACAATCGCACGGAGTTTTGTCCACTACTTTTCTTCCCCCACACAGGAAAGATAACATCCTATGGATTAGCCTCACTGATCAGACTCCTTAGAGTCTGGAAGGGCTTAGCATTACTGATTCAACCCAGCAGGGTTTCCTGAGCGCCAGGCACAATGACAGCCAGAAAGGGGTGAAAATGGACACAGGTTTGGGATGCAATAGAATTGCATCCAATTTATGTTTTAACTGATGGCCGATAAATAAATAATGAAAAAGAGTATGTCTGCGGCTGATATAAGAAAAAGTTGGTAAGAGGGGTAGGGCCGGGGGAGGGGCATTAAAAACAGGTCACCATTTGTACTTAGGGTGACTACCGGGAGGCACCATTGCAAACACGACACTCAAGCAAGGGCCGGAAGAGGAAAAGGGTGAGTCACAGTGGTATTTCTGGGCGTGAGTGTGACAGGGTATGTTTCAGGAAGTACAAGAGAGCCTTATGGTCTATGTAACAGGAAGTGATGGAGAGTTGGAGCTGAGCTGGGAAGAGGGATGTACGGAGGGAGGGAACAGAGGTCTGGGTTATGTGTATGCTATGCGGGCACCTTTGACCTGGGCCCACGATGAGGCAGGACTGCAGAACAGTTCAGAGCAGAGGAGCTGGGTCTACCTCACCTGTCAAAGGCTCGGCTCAAGTGAAACCACTTCCTTGGGCCTCCCTCCCTCACTGTTCGCGCTCACACTGATCCCCACAGAAGCCCCTTTGATTGCTTCACTAGGCTTGCATTTCGGCTCACTGAACAGAGCCTCTCGGGGCAGCAGTTCAGAGGCAACGCTGCAGAGGTATCACGCTCTGTCACGGAGACTGAGATTTACCATTATTCCTGGGTGGTGACAGCGTCTCTGGAGGGGCAAAGCATCACGAGCCAGATTAGAGGGTACAGAGGAGGGGAGCCCAGTGTGGGGCGTGGGCCGTGTCTGGGTGGGAGGAGAACGCACTTGTGTAAGGGTACTGGAAGTGGAAAGTGCCCGTGATGAAGGAGTTATTAAAATTACAGCCATGACTCGGGGACTGGGAGAAGGGCAAACAGGCCCCCCCCCCCTCTAAGCGAGGAATCTTCCTCCGGTGGGCCACAGAGGCCACACCTTGCACAGGAATAACTCGGCTGAAGCTGAGTCAGGAGGTAGGGCAGGGAGATCCTTTTTGATAGAGGGTTCTCCAAAGAGAAACTTCATCTGGAGGGTGGGCCAAAGAAGGTGCTTAGGATTGGTAGGCACTGCTATGGCTTTGTGGGGATCAGGGACATCACACTGGGCTCTGGGGTATGTGCCCAGGAGAAGCTCAGGACCAGAAGGTTGCAGGTGAGCATGCATGAGAAGAGATGGTCCGTCATAGAGAGGGGTCAGACAGGACTGTAGCTGCATGTGCCTTGCCTTCCATATGTGTCTATGTGTGGGTATGTGCACATGAGTGCAGCTGCTCAAGAAGGCCGGAAGGGGGAGTCAGACACCCTGGAGTTACAGGGGGTGGTGAGCCACTGGACACGGGGGGAGGGGGGGCTGGGAACCCAACTTGGGTCCTCTACAAGACAGGCAAGCACTTTTAGCCACTGACTCGTCTCTCTAGTCCCAAATGGTATATTTGAATGGAGATTTGGAGAAAGAGATAAGGAGCGGGGACACGACTACCAATGGAGAGCATCGATTAAAATAAAACTATAACTGGCTTCATGACAGGACAGAGAAGTAATCAACGCGTAAATTACAGCTTTCGAGTTGCCATAAACACCAGGCCATCGGGATTTAGTGAGGGAGGGCAGTGGGGAGGGCAGGTTGAGTTGTGACAGAGTTGTAATTGGAAGACAGGCAGCAACACTATTTTTCACAGGAAAATAAAAAGAAGGGAAAGGAGAGAGATTAGCAGAGAAAATGAAGTGCATAGTCTCTGCCAGGCCTAGTTACAAATGACACCTTCAAATTAAAAAAGAGAGAGAAAAAGTGCCCAGAACTCACGTGATGTCAGCATTAGGGTGGAGCCCAAAGACCTCTGGGTTATCTAGGGATGGCAGAGACTGGATGTACTCAAAATACTGGTCCAAGGTTTTGCACACGGGGATTTTATATCCGGTGTAAAAACAGAATGAGGGCTCAAACATCTTCTCACTGAACCAGACCTATATGGGAGAGAGAAAAATAAAAGAAAATTGATGAAGATTAGAAGAGGAGGCTTATTTCCATTTTAATAGGGTCTCTCTCTCTCTCTGTCTGTGTATGTGTGTCTGTCTGTCCGTCTGTCTGTCTTTACTGTTGGTTTTGGAAGCATCTTAACAAAACTATCAGTGGAATAATTATCACATATAGGAAGGAAAGAGATAATCTACAAAAGAGAGGCCCTAAGTTAGTTGCAAGAACATATCCCGGGATGAAGGCTGTGGGTTCACAGCACATTTGTTATCCAACCAAGGACCGCACCAAGGGGCCAGATGACATGCAGCCACAGGAGCAGAGTGAATCTTAGCCCTGTGCTTTCCCATTGCACAGGAACAATTAGGCAAGACTCTGGTTGGCACCCAAGGGGAGATCTAGCCAGGGCATTGAGGGTGGGGCACAGCCAGAAGTGGGCTCAGAGGCCTGGCACTTGCTTAGCTTGAAGGAAGCCCTGAGTTCGCTCCTCAGTACTGAAAAGAGAAAAACATAAACAGTGGAGGAAGTGAGATGGGGTGAGATGGGTTGCAACTCAGTTGGCTGAGTCCTTGTATAGCAATGCACACAGCCCTGGGTTCCTTCTCCAGCATGGCTTACATGCAGCGTGGCAGTGTACTTCTGTAATGCCAGTACTTGGGAGGTAGAGTCAGGAGGGTCGGAAGTTCAAGGCCATGCTGAAGTACGTGGTGAGTTCACAGTGTATTCCACAAGAGTATTTTGGTTACCTCTGGTTCACCTGCAGCCATGAGGGCCCCTGAGTATTTCCTTGGCCTCACATCTCACTAGGCAAGGCTCTTCTTTGGTGCTAGTCTACCCAGTTTCACTCACAGATGCTAAGCACCAAGCATGCAGCCACAGAAACTTCTCAGCACCTGCCCTCCCACCCAGAGCTTCCTTTGTTAATTAAGTTCTGTCCCTGGGCAGCAGAAGTAAATGCCCCCGCTGCCCAGCCTCCATTGTTGCTAGCCCGAAGGCACCCTTTTCTCGTTCCATACGAATTGATTGATTATCTGCAACAAAACGGTGAGAGAACAAATATGCACTTGGTGTGAACAGACTTCTTTGGAGAAGGTGGAAAAAAAGAGACGTTGAATGCCTGAGCTGGTTTGAGGCGACAACTTTGGTACCTAAGAGGGTGATTTTCCTAGTAGGGAGGGAAGTAACAGGACAAGAATGGAAGCAGGGTGAGGGTGGAGGAGACCGGGCTGTGCCTTGCCCATTCAAGCCCGCTGTTTCTGGCAGTCTCCCTCCATCAGTGTTTTCGGCTCTTTTTAGATCCGGTGATTACTCTGAAATACAGTGCCCCGGTTTTCTCCGTGGCTCTGTTTGCTTCAGCTTCACTCTATTCAGTCCCTGCCTGCATGGAACAGAGCTCAGAACCAGAACAGAACGCAAAGGAGAGAGACACGCAGTCCTTTCACTCAAGGATCTTGTGACCTGGTAGAGGGACAAGCCAGTTATGAAACAACAACCTTCCTAATACGAGGTGCGCTGAGGCAAGAGCCAGAAGGGCATGAAAATAAGCAAAGGGCACAGAGGGCTTAAGGCAGGAGGGAGGATGGCCAGGTGGATACGGGCAAGGGCTTAGCAGGGACGAGTTTTGAAGACAAGTCTCCAAGAAGAGACTTTTTCTTTTTGTCTAGAGCACTTAGGACTTGGGTGGGTGGCTGGGGGCACACCAGTGAGTACCAGATGCCAAAGTGTGAGATGGATTGACAGAAGCCATGGAGGCTAGAGTAGAGAAGATACTGAGGGCAGGGGGAAGAGAGGGAAAGAGAGGAGAGTTCTCTGATGGATGATTGGACATGGGGCAGTGAGCGGAGTTTAATCTAAGAGTTGGGGAGCGATTTCAAGTTATTAAAGAAGGTGGCGCTGTGTATATAGTCATCATGAAGACAAATGAGCTCTTTAGTGACGTGGGTGGCTTAAGTCACAGGAACATATCCCGGGATGAAGGCTGTGGGTCCACGGCACATTTGTTATCAAACAAAGGACCGCACCGAGGGGCCAGATGACAGGCAGCCACAGAAGCAGACCGAATCTTAGCCCTGCGCTTTCCCAATGCTTTCTTTAAGTACATCCAAGTATGCAGATTTGACACACCCAAATTGTATCCGACACACCCATATCGGATCCATAGCACATTTGACACACTCAGATTGTATCTGACACACCCAGATCAGATTTGACACACCTATATTGGATTTGACACGCCCAACAAAAGAGAGACTACAGTAGAACAATTCCACGTAGACCTCATATTTCCTACTACATGTATTAGTAACCTCTGCATGGTCTCTGTCCTGGTAGTTAGTTAATGTTGTACGTGAGGGCAGTATGGTAGAAAGAAGGGGTTCTTGGCTAATACTATTCACAAGAATCCCCCTTTATACTCCACCCCCAGATTAGTCATGCCCATTGTAAACAAAAGGTGTTCCTCAGATGGAGAGATGGTACAGGGGTAAAGAGCACTGGAGTGTGGTTCCAGCACACACACACACACACACACACACACACACACACACACACACCCCTGTAACTCCCCCTTCAGGATATCTGATGTCCTCTTCTGGCCCTCACAGCAGGTACCCGTGCTCACATGCACATAGCCACACACAGCCACGTGCACATGTACATAATTAAAACCGAAACACATCTTTTTCAAAGGAAAACACCGTGAACTTTATCTCCACTCATTTTCCTCCCAAATTTGACTTACTCTGGCAAAGCAGTTAAGTAGCCGTTTGTCAAAGTCGTCAGTCACTCTGCCCCCATACTGTACTTCTCCAATCATGTACCGGACTGTACTCCACGATACCCCCTGTGGTAGAAAGAAGGGAGGATTATCCACTGCAGTGAGAACACTCCGGGCCTAGCACTATAGGAAAGCTCTGGTAAAGGGAATGCCAGCTAGGCTGTTGTCTTAATTAACATTCTGTCAGCTTGACACAGGATAGAAGCACTGAGGGGGAAAAGCCTCAATTGTCTTTATGGAGTTGGTCTGTGGGCATTTCTAAGAGGGGCCACTGTGGGTGGTGCTATTCCCTACACAGGGATCCTTAGGTTGTGTGAGTGAGCCAAGCGAGTGAGCTAGCAAGCAGTGTTACACCATGGTTCCAGCCTCCATGTTCCTGCCCTGACATCTCTCAATGATGAACAGTGACCTGCAAGCGTACACCAAGCAAGCCTCCCCAGGTCACTTCCAGGAAGAGCGTTTTTATCACAGCCGCTGAATGAAGCTCAAATTGCTGCACTGGAAATTATTCTTTATCTCATAGGAATAACTCACGACCATGTGGCTGGAACCACTCCAGCTTGTTCACCAAAGAAAAATCTACAGTATTAAGCACTGGAAGAGAAGGTGACTGTGGATTACATCAACTAGAAAAATAAGGCAGTATTTGCCTCGCCGTGATTGTAATCACCTGCAGCACGCATTACAGGAAATGCCACGCTGTTACAGAGGGGCGGGGAGGGACGCCTAATGAGGAAAGAAACAAGATCAAGGAAGGGGCGCTTTAATGTTCTTTCTTCGCAATAGATTTTTTCCAGAATCCGTAAGAGAACAAACAGGAAAGTATTTATTCCCGAGACTTTTCCACAATGCAATCCTGTGCTGTCTCCTTCTATAAGCTAACGCCGCAATGATGTAGTCATTAATTTCTTAGCAGTCTTATACTAGCAATATAATTCTGCTATTCATAGTTTTTTTTTAAAAAAAAAAACAAACAAACCTCAATGTACTAGAGTAAAGGAAAAGTGCGGATGCTTACGGATTTTGGACTCTTATTTTTATTTACTTATTGGTTAAACCTCTATTTTTCAGCTTGGTTGCCTTTCAAAGCAACCATTCCAAGGCAGCTATAATTTGTATATGCTGACATGATAAATAACTGCAGAATATGAACCCATACAATATCATTTTTCATCATACTGCCACAGTCCTAATTTACTGTCCTTTTGTCATTTCAGGAGAAAATGACAGTTTGGTTCCAACTTCTGTTCACCCCAGGTGAGCATTCATCACGGCTCACTGGAATCCTGATGTCACTTCAGAGTCTATAGTTATCTGGCAGTCCTACTGTGGGCAGGAAGAGGGGGACAGAGTAAAAGTGGTCTCTGTGGAACCTCTGCTATGCACTGTGCACTGGTGTTTTCATAAAATGCTAATTCTGTTCCTCAGAGACCAAGACTTCATGGAGGAAACTGGCTGAAAGTCTCACTGACTTACCTACGATCCTGAAAAAGAGGATTCCCAAACCTTAGCAGCCTGTTAGCAGAGAGGCAACCAGGCTTGCACTCCCAGCTCTGTGACCTCGAGGAAGTCACCCATCCGTTAAAGGGGAATAATGGTGACACCTTTGTCAACGTCATGATGATATAGGCAGACATGCTTACAGAAGCACCATGGAGAATGGGAAGTCTACACCTTGATGATTAGTAACCATTACTAGAAGTAACTACTGGGGATGACGTATGGCTCAGTGGTAGAGAAACTGTCCGGCATGTGCAAGGCTATAAGTTCAATCCCTAAGACTTCCAAAAAGGTTTTTTAGTTGCTATTTATATACTTGAACTTGGAAATTAAGAAGTGATCTAGGTTCTTGAAGCTCAGCATGTAAAAGCACTTGGAACCCAACATGAAGACCCAAGTTCCAACCTCAGGATCCACAAGCTAAAAAGAGGGAACCAGCTCCTAAAAATTGTTCTCTGGCCTACATATGTGTGCCGTGGTGCATGGATACCTGCGCTCATGCATGTATATAACACACACACACATACACACAATACACAAACAAATAAGCAAATAAACTAAGAAAAGAAAAGACTTCATGGTTGGGAACTCCGTTCAGTGATGCAGCATTTGTTGAGGGTATGTGAAGCCCTGGGCTCAATCTCCAGTACCAGAAAATACGGAGAGGGGTGGGAGACTGGAGAGATGCTCTGCTGTTGCAAGCACTTGATGCTCTTGCAGAGGATGCAGATTTGATTCCCAGCACCCACATTGTGGCTCAACCATCTCCAACTCCAGGTCCAGGGGATCCTATGTCCTCTTCATGCTTCCAAGGGCACTGCACACAAGGTACACTACAAACACACTTGAATACACACACATAAGTAAATACGTAAAGAAATCTTTTTTAATGGTGAAGGGGGACTTGAGACTAAAAGAACTGCCTTATTGGATAGCAGGAAGAAGGTCAAAAAAGGCAGGCCCAACTGATGTCACCCCACTTCTCATGGGGCCCTCTGGGGCCCAGGAGTGGCATTAGGGACACTGTTGCATTTTTGAAGCACATAGTTTCATCATTACTCTGGCAGGCACCTTCAGGGGAGGGGAACAAAATGTGAGCGTGTGGGTTAGGGGAGGGGAGTTGAGTGGGCCAGCCAATTAGAGTACCTGTCCCTCTGAAAGAGGGTCTCAGGGAGACCTCAGCTAGTTCACCCCATGCCATGGGCTGTCATGAAAAACTAGAAAACAAACAGACAAAAAGACCAACAATTCCACTCACCTTTTTAATATCACACTCATCGAGGTGGTTTTGAATGAACTGAACACTGGCCGAGAAGTCGGCAGAATTGAATTCATAGGGAATATTCCATCCCAAGGGACCAAATTTTCGTCGCTCCTTAAAAAGAGCAAAGTTAGTTAGTGTCAACTGGAATTTTTTTTCTTAATGTTTTATTTATTTTTATTTTTATTTGCATTGGTGTTTTGCCTGCATGTATGTCTGTGTGAGGGTGTCGGTTCCCCTGGTATCGGAGCTACAGACAGCCCTGAGCTGCTAAATGTGCTCCCAACCACTGAGCCAAACACTGTATGCAGTTGGATCCTGTTTGTGGAACTGGGGAGTCAAACTTGAGGCCTTTGTGCATGAGAAGCAAGCACTGTACCACTAAACTGCAGCCCCTGTCAATTCCCCCATTACTGCTAGTGTAATAAAGTCTAATAAAAACAAAAGTTTCAATATTAAGGTAAGTTGACGCTGTGTGAAAAGAACATTATGGGGTGGGCGAGATGGCTCAGTGGGGAAAGATGCTTGTCGACAAGGCTAGTGACCTGAGTTCTATTCCACCACAGCAACTGCACTCACCTGACCTTGTGAGTGTACACACACATACACACGAACAATAAAAATACAAATAAAAAAATTAAAGGATAGTGAATAGTTGGGTAAAGTGGTCCCAGTACTTGGGAGGCTAAAACAGGAGGGCTGTAACTTCAAGGTCAGCCTGAGCTACATAGCAAGATCCTGTCTCAAAACAAAAATAAAAATAAGCAACATGTATCATTTGAGATATAATAACTATTAAATACTATTTAAGGACTGTAACTAATGATTTACAAACAAATTTCCAAATGTTTGTCAAGTTGTAGTTATTGGGGTGTTGAAGGAGAGAGGGCCTGCTTTTCATCCCGTCTGCCCGGCTAGCTTAACCCCCAAAATAATCACACAGAAATTTTATTAATTAAATCACTGCCTGGCCCATTAGCTCTAGCCTCTTATTGGCTAACTCTCACATCTTGATTAAGCCATTTCTATTAACTATGTATCACCACGTGACTGTAGCTTACTGGCAAGATTCTAACCTATGTCCATCTCAGGCAGGAGATCCATGGTGTCTGCCACTCTGCCCTTCTTCCCAGCATTCAGTTCTGTCTACTCCACTCACCCAATCTCTGCCCAAGGCCAAGGCAGTTTCTTTATTCAACCAATAAAAGCAACAAATAGACAGGACCTCCTACACCATTGGGATTTGGGATTTTTGTTGTTTTGTTTTGTTTTTCTTAAGTCTAGCAGGTTGTCATGGTAGCACAGTCTATATTCTAATTGGAAACAATAGGAATCAGAAGTTCAAGGTCATCCTCAGCTAAATAATGAGTTCAGGGGCAGCCTGGGCTACACAAGACCTGCCTCAAACAAAGAAAAACATGTCTAGGTCTCCACTAATAACTCCTCCAGGAACTGCAGGAGATTCTTAATGAATGCCTGTTGGATCTGTTGCTATTCTAAGTCAGCGTGTCAAGAGTCTGGAAAGCCAAATGTAAGGCTGAGATCTTTCAGGTTGAAGAACTAGAGCGTTTATGAAAATGACCCCCTGCAAGCTTCACTCTGTAATTTTTCCATCTCGGGTTTTGAAAACTAAGAATTTCTATTGCACACATGACACAGCTGTCTTAAAGCTCTCACTCTGCCTTCACAACACCGTCGCTGACTGACTGACTGAGACCTGGAAGACGCCTATGAAACCATGGCTGTTCAAAGAGGCCAAATTGCCCATGAAGAATCAGACTGGCCCCAGCTCAAAGGATGGAGCTGCTCTGATATTCTACCGAGTTCTACGTATGTTCATGTGGGCGAGGGTGCATGTCTGGAGGTCAAAGACAAGCTCAGAAGGCTGTCTACTTCCTTAGAGATAGGCCTTT
The DNA here is from genome assembly GCF_014885135.2 of Alexandromys fortis. Taxonomy (NCBI): domain Eukaryota; kingdom Metazoa; phylum Chordata; class Mammalia; order Rodentia; family Cricetidae; genus Alexandromys; species Alexandromys fortis. The sequence goes on along the minus strand of NW_026067892.1, from coordinate 4,182,828 downwards.
CCTTGACCCAGAGATCACCAATTCAGCTAGACTGGCTGACTGGCAAGCCCTAGGGATGTTCCTGTCTCCACCTCCCGAGTTGCGATTACAAGCACATGCCCCCATACCTACAACTTTACCATCAGTCCTAGAGATCAAATCCAAATCTTCAAACTTACAAAGTAAGTACTTTACTGACTGAGCCATCTCCACCCCTCAGAACCTGGGAGGCCATTTTGAAGGCATATAGACGGTATTCCTAACGACTCCATGTCTGGTAAACCCAGAAAGTCATACAGATGAGTCCAGTTTCAATGCTATCATCTGTCCCTGCCTGGCACGTGTGATCTCTAAGGAGAGTCCCTCTCGTGCATCATCTGGAGTCCCAGTACCCGTGTCTAGACTAAGAATCTACATGGACAGCAATTCTGCTTCTCTGAATACAGGCCTTCTCCAACACTTGCAAGGGTACACATGCTTACATGTGCACGCACAGATGCACACACACACACACACACACACACACACACACACACACACTGAAGTCTTCATAAGCCATTTCTTCTTACTCTTGCTCATCCAAGCCTCACTTACTGCAAAATCCCACCTTTTAAAGAAATCTGTTAGCAAAGAGAAAACCATGGACAAGTTACAGAAGAAATTCTGCAAGTCAGATGGTTTTAGCCACCGACTTTCAAGGTATGCTTTTAAAATATTAATGAAATATTAGTGTTAATTTAGACCTAGTTGTTCTGACCCAGGAGAAAAGATGAAGGGCAGAAAACAAAGAAATTCAGAGCCCTCACAAAAACAGGAAGGTGCGCCCATTATTTCTTGACCTGACTTCTTGGCTAGGTTGTCACGCTAATGTGACTCTCGTCCTCATCACTTAACTAATTGATTAAAGGGGGACAACCAGCCTAAGAAAAAGAGTTTCTACACAGGAAAAAAAAAAACATCGTTAGAGCAAACAGACAGACTACAGAATGGGGAAAGCTTTTACTAGCTATACTTCAGACAGGTTAGTATATAGGATAAATAAAGAACTACAAAAATTAAATACCAAAAAAAATCCTGCCAGCTAATAAATGGACCATTAAAATAAACAGTCAGATCTCAAAAGAAGAAACACAAATGGCTAACGAGTATTTTTTTTTAAAGGGTTCAACATCACTAGCCATCAGGGCAATACAAATTAAAACTATTTGGAGATTCCGTCTCCCCCAGTTAGAGTGGTGATCAGCCAGGATACAGACAGCAAACGCTGGTAAGGATGTAGAGGAAGAGGAACTCGTTCTTGCTGCTAGTGGGAGTGCAGACTAGTGAACCCATTGTGGAAACCAGCATGGAGGGCCCTTGGCAAGTTAAAGCTAGAACTACCCTCTGACCCGGTCATACCACTCCTGAGCATCACCTCAAGGACCCTGCATCCTACCGTAGAGACCTGTACCTCCGCGTTCACTGCTGCTCTCCTGACAACAGCGGGTTAAGTGGAGGCAGCACAGATGCCCATCAGCAGATGATGGACATGGGAAAATGTGGCCCATACATGACTGGGTTTTATTCGGCCTTCAAGAAAAAATGAAATCCCAAAGTATTCAAGAAAAAAAGTGACCCTGGAAAGTTGACTGTTAAGTTATGTACCTTAGACTCAGAAAGGCAAGTATTACATATATCTTACATATATGTATGAACATATGTATCACATATATATTACATATAAATGTTCATATATATATAAGGGGGTGTGAGTGTGCATATAGGCTATGAAACTCAAAAGGAGAAACACAAGAGAGGATAAAGACGTATTGAAGAAGGGGTTGGGGAAGAACAGGAAAGCCGCGGGGCCACTGGGGATAGGAGGGTACAGAGGTGGCGGGGAGATGAGGGGGAAGTGGGGAGAAATCACTTAAAACCAAAGTTATTCGAGAAATGCCACCAAGAAGCTTTGCATGCTAATTAGAAAGATACTTTTTTTAAGTTGACCAGACAACCCAGGAATTTGGACTGAGTTAAAGACTTCTTTCTGTAACTAATACTAGGAAGACATGCACCCTTGAGAACGCCAAAGCACTATGTCCCGTTTTGTTTTCAGAGACTGTGACAGGGACGGGAGGGCATGGTGTTGACAGAGGACCGTGGTCCCGAAGACCGTGTGTTTCTTTGGATGGCTTCCAGACTCAGCATTTGTGTTCCCTTCATAACATTGGCTTTATGTTGCTGTGATAAACACCATGACCATAAGCAACTGGAGGGCAGGCAGGGTTTATCTGGCTTGCTGGTTGCAGTCCACCATCAAGTCCACAGCAGGAGCCTGGAGGCAGGAGCTGTACCAGAGACCACGGAGGAACACTTCTCACTGGCTTGCTAACTTCGTGCGACAACTCAGACCCACCTGCCTAGGGACGATACTGCCCACAGTGGAGACCACATCAACCAGCAATCAGAGACTGCCGCCTGGACACACCCACAGGCCAACAGGATAGAGACAATTCTTCAGTTGAGGTTTATCTCCTCCCAAGAGTGTCAAGTTGACAGCAAAACTAACAGAAATTGTTGGTTTGTTTATCTTGTTGATCATTGTTGAACTATTTGGTTCTTCAACCAGATTTTGGAGCTGGGCCATGAAGGACAGGTCATCTTTGTCTTCCCTTGGTGAACAGATTCACAGCTGTCTAAGTCATGTTGGTCAGTTACTCTCCTAATGAAGAAACTCCCACCTCAGTGAGGTCAATTACAAGGCTGATTCAGAGTTTTGAAGTTCTTGAGTAGATATTGGAAACACTGACGTGAGACTCTTCTAGAGTCTTCTGGGAGCCAAGGTGGAATGGAGCCTTTCATATCCACAAGAAAATCATTGCTGTGGTTTCTTCCATTGTATAAGCTTCACACAGTAGAGCATAAGTCACTTAGAGAAATGGGAATCTTACCCACTTTTGAAAAAAAATAAAAAAAAAATAAAAATCTACAGTGAGTTTTACCTAAGCATTTGACTTAATTTTTTTTTTAATTTAAGGTTCAATTTGGCAGAGGGCTGAATGAGATGTAATTCTTTCTTTGCAAAATTACTGAGGGTACTCGAACTGGCTCCATGGAAACGCTTCCATTTATATGCATGGAGGGAGGGCAACTCAGCTCTTCCTTAAAACGCGATTTTCAAAAATTGCCCCAGTGCTGAAACTTGCCTCAGATCATGTCACTTCTTATCAATTTTCATCTAAAGAATTCTCGTTTTAAGTTGGCTCGCTGAAGGCTAAGGCAGTTGAGTTCATCTTGTTGAAAATATTTTTTAAAAGAAGACAAAATCTTGATGGATGCTTTTTTTCCTTTAAAAAAATAATTTTAAGTTCTTATGTCTGTCTGTACGTGTATCCATCCACCCACTGACCTCTCTAAATGACAATAATGGAAGAAAAGAATGGAACAGAGAAATGGCCCAGCAGATAAGCATGCTCTCAAAGGCCCTGATGACATAGCTGATCCCTGAGAATCACACAGCGGGGGGGGGGGGGGGGGGGGAAACAAAACTGGCTCCCTGAATCTGTTCTCTGACCACATGTGAGCTATGTCACATGTGTCCCCCATAAATACACAAAAATGTAATTTAAAATCATCAAAAAAGAAGAAACAAGAAGGAAAAAAAAAAAGACTCAACTTATCAGAGCATTGGGACCTGCGTGCTCACTTGGAATCTTGGATACAAGAGATTCTGAGGCTTAATTAGAATGTTGAATCTCTTCAGTCCAATTAGCGTTTTTAGAAGCCCTGGGTCAAGGTCTTATTAGCACAATAGAAAAACATTAGAATACATGTGTTCTCGAGAAATTTTCATCCAGTCGAGAAAATGAGACACAGAAACCAGGAAGGGACAGTGCAGCAGCAAAGACAATTAGCTGCTCAAGTTTACCAGGACGATACGCCTGGACAAAAAGAAACAAGCCAGACAGCTGACCCGAAGCCTCTGGTTCACAGTGAAAATGAGGCTGCTCTGTGAAAGCAGAAAGGAGGCCTGTGGGGTTGGTGACGGATGGAGAAAACACAGAGGCACCAAGTCTGTGGGGAGGACGGCAGGCAGAAGGTCCTACTGCGGTCCAGGGCAAGTTTTGGGAGCAGCAGGGTCCCCAGGCTCACGTTCTTTGGGGCGCACTATAGACAGATTTGAACACAAACCCCCACACACACACTCAGAAAATGGCAAACAGGAAGGGGATGATTTTAAGGGCCAGAGTGTTCCACATACAGTTTGAACAATCTAGTTCCCCCCTCTCGCACACGCATGTGTGTTGATGTGTGTGTGTGTGTGTGTGTTTGTGGGGGGAGGGGTGTGTGGTGTGTGTGTGTGTGTGTTTAGAAGGCAGAGCTGAATGCTTTCTTGTCTCGCTCTCTATATTATTTTTTGAGACAGGGTCTCTCACTGCACCTGATTTGATGGATAGATAGGCTAAGGGACATGCCGCAGGGGTCCGCCTGTCTCCACTTCCTCATCTCTGGGATGGCAGACATGGACGGCCACAGTCAGCACTGGACAGGAGTTCTGGGAATCTAAACCAAGGCTCTCATGCTTGCCTAGCAAGCGCTTTGCAGAGTTCCTTTCCTCCACTGAGGAACACAGGAAACTGAACTTGCGATGAAATATGGAACTGTCCTGAGATCGCTGAAGAGAGCATGCCCAGCGGTCATTTGTGTGGTGCTGAAGCTCGCCCTGACTTTATGGGCGCTCAATGCCCTTCCCTGGCTGTAGTTAACTACCAAACCTTGTAAAACCGGGAAATGAGGTCCACACTAAAATGAATACACTCTGTACTAAATAATATGAGTGTAATGTTAAGAGGATCACGGGCAAAAAACGGTGAGAATGGGTCGGAGACACGAGGACGGGAACGTGAGAGAGAAACCCGCATCGTGCCACTGTGACTATTGGGAGAGATTTAAACCAGGATCTTCTAAGTATGCTAGCCAAAGCAAGAACTTTTACGTGCATTATTGAGTTTGAAAAGGGGTGTTTTGTCAAGACTTCAACCAGACAGGACAAAGCACGGAGGAGGGCAACACTTTCCTGAATGAACACGTATTGACGGTGGCATTTCCTGGGCCCCTGGTGATATGACTGTGCTTATTTATTTAATGTTTAAATTACTTTAAGGACTGAGATAAAAAAGAAAAAAAAAAGTCCACATTTACAAGTACCACTGCAGGACTCTGGAGATCCCAGAACCCCTCAGGGGCTTGTTATCCTGGACCAGGAGCAGAATGACTGTCGCAGAAAAACAGTAAAAACTCCATAGATAAATCGCTATAAAGGTCTTAGGTGTTAGAAGCTCTATGGGCAAACCACAAGGATAAGAGGAGGAATTCCCAAACATGAGAAAGTTGTAAAAATGGCAGTGGACTCCTCCCTTAAATGCGGTTGGCCAGCATCATTCTCAATTTTTGTTGTGTATCAGAATCATATGGGGAATTACTAAATGAAAATGGAGTCTTCCCATCCTCCACGCTTGGCTGCATCATCATCATCTTCATCTTCATCTTAGCCACAGCTCCTTTGAGAAGTCACATCTCAAGCTTTCCTGTATGCATCAGAACTCAGGTGTTGTTTACACATTAGATTCCTGGATATGTATGCATGGATGGATGGATGGATGGATGCATACGTCTATGAGTATATGTATGTATATGTATACACACATATTAGGCATATAGGTACACATATATGAATATGTATGTATGGAGAGATGTCTCAGTATTTTAGAGCTCAGACTGCTCTTCCAGGGAACCAGAGTTCAGTTCCCCGCACCCACATTAGTTGGCTCACAGCCATGAGTAACTCCAGCTCCAAGAAGATATCTGATGCCTTCTTCTGACCTCTTCAGACACCTGTATACCTCCATGCATGTACATGTACAAGCAAGCGTGTGCACACACACATGCGCGCGCACGCACGCACGCATACAAAAAACCTAAAAAAAAAACCACAGGATTTTTTTTTTTAAGACAAGGCCTCTCATTAAACCTTGGACCCACCAATCGGACTAGACTGGCTGGCCAGGGAGCTCAGAGATCGACCTACCTGCACCTCCCTCCCCTCCACTCTCACCCCTTCCACCTCGCTGCGCTGAGGCTGCAGACACAGGTGGCCTTTCCCCGAGTTTTCACAGGAGCTCTCCAGGATCAATTTTTAAAAAAAAAAAAATCATTATATTTTGTTTTGTGCTCTCTCTCTCTCTTTCTCTCATGCATGTGTGTGTGCGCTCATGAGTGTGTGTGCATGCAAATGCTGTGTGTGTGCATGCATGTGTGTTTGCATGCATGTGTGTGTGTGTGTGTACCATGGATAACATAACTTCTGAGGGTAGAGGTCAAAGGACAACTCTCAGGAGTCGGTTCTCTCCTTTCGCCATGCGCTCCAAGGATGGAATTCTGGTAGCTGTGGAAAGCAGCAAGGGTCTTCACCCACGTAAGCCATCTTGCCAGACCCCCAATCTTTTTTATACTGACATTCCATTATTCGCTTCCCAGCTCTGGAAGCAGAAATATTGCTTTTTCTCTGTTTTAACCTAAACATGAATCTTGTTCACTACAAGCACAGTTTGGCCCCTGTTGGATCAGAGGCTTGGGGCTCTTCTGTTCAGCACTCAAAGCCCACTAAAAGCAGGAGTTGGCACACTGACTATATGGAAAAATCCCTCCCCACAACCACTCTCCAGGGCAAGCTCAGTGGAAGAGTTGAGTCACTGTGACTGGGAATAGTCAGAAAATATTGTTATCTGTGAATGGGGGATCAAACAACAGGGTCACAGCAGTATTTGAACTGGAGCATGATAAGGGGAACAATCCTCAGATAGGACTGCATGAAATCGGTCTCTGGAGAGCTGTAACTTACAATCTAAAAGCCATGGAGAAACTTAGTCAAAATGACTATCCACGAAGTGTGCAAGTCTACGTGCATTCTCCCAGACTCGGGGGATGGAGAAACACCCCCTGCCCTCTGGAGGCCGCCCAGGACCCAGCGCAGTGCTGGGAACAATGAGCCAGGGAACAGTAGCAATTCCTGAGGGAAACTGTAGATTTCCCTACTTCCTTGGGGGGCATGAAGGGACTTGTGTACTCCATATGGGCACAGCTGAGATTACACGCGCCAGGACACAGCCAAAGGCTCATTTTGTCCTTCTCCCAAGCCTGTGGAAAGTAGAGACACAGAAAGTAGCTCCCTCATGTCCCCATGAAACCAAGAATACCCTATGTGAATTAAAGGCATGACATTGTCCAACACTTAATTCAGCCACACCTAAAACGGAGTTTTTTTTTTTAAACAAAAATCCTACAAGTAACTTTCTTAATAACTATAAAATAATTAAATCACAACATAAGCAATTAGTAATAATCAACAGAAGTTAACTGGTGTGTGAAAGCTGTCAGCATCAGCCTGGCAGGGTGGTTACCCCTTCCTCACACCAGCTGCTAAGAACTAGGGACTGAACTGTCCATCATAGCCAGGACACCCCAGATCTACCATGGATGACACAGGCTCTCTAAGACTCAGTTGCCTTAGTTTTCGTATGTGTGTGTATGTGTATGCATGTATATATGTGTGTATGGTGTGGGAGGTCCTTCTGTCTATGTGTTGCTTTTGTTGGTTAATGAATAAAGAACTGGCTTGGCCTATAGAACGGGAGGAGGAAGGCGGAGTCAGAGGGAGAAGCCATGGATGCTGGGAACTTTAGCATGTAAGCCACAGTCATGTGTTGATACACAGATTAATAGAAATGGGTTAAATTAAGATGTAAGAGTTAGCCAATAAGAAGCTAGAGCTAATGGGCCAAGCAGTGATGTAATTAATATAGTTTCTGTGTGATATTTCGGGTCCAAGCTAGACAGGCAGCTGGGAACCAACAAGCTCTCCCCTCCAACATGTGTATACATGTGCATGTTTGTGTGTGTGTGTGTGTGCGCGTGCTTGCGAGAGCACGTGCGTGTGAGCATGTGTGTACATGGAAGCCAGAAAAGAACCCTTGAAAGTCGATACTTAGACACTGTCTACTTTTTTTTTTTTTAACAACAGAGTCTCTAAGTGGCCTGGAACTCACTGAGTAGTCTAGGTGGCTAGCTGGTGAATGCCAAGGACCTGCTTGCCTCTGCCTCCTCAGTACCAAGATTTCAAGTGTGAAGCACCATGCCCAGCTCTTTATATGTAGGTTCTGGAGTTGAACCTGGGTCCTTAGGCTTACAAGGCAAGCAACGGGCTGATTGAGCCATCTCCCCAGGGCAGCTGCCTCATTTTCAACCCTATCTTGAAAAGCAGTGGTTGCTGCTCTCTGAGAGGATGTGGATAAAATTCTTGGCCAACCCAGGCACTTTCGAGTCCAAGTTTTGTTCTTAATAATCTGTTTGTTCATTGTACAAATATTTGCTGTGCTCAGCGTTGTGGTCTGAGTAGGAAACGCCCCCCACAGGCCCATGTGTTGAAGGTCAAGTGTCCACTTGGCAGTGCCATTTTGGAAGTAGTGGAAACTTCAGGACTGGGTTGCAGGAAGTAGGTCCCTTGAGGATACAGAATTCGAGTGGTATCTGATCTGCGGCAGTATTCTGTCTCGTTTTCCGGTTCCTGGCCACTATGGGATGATCAACCTCTGCCACTTGCTCCTGACACTAATGTGTCTTCCTTGTCTTGATGCCAAGTGACAGAGCCCTCTGACTTAACCATCTGCAACCAAACGAAAGGCCTCCCCCTTAAACTGTTTCCCTCAGGGATTTCTCATAGCAAGGAAAAACGACTAAGGCTCCCCAACTATGCCTCACAATGGCATGACTGCAGGAGAGTGAGTCCGCAGGATCAAAGGTGAAGCCTCTGTAGCCAAGAAGCTCACGGTTACACAGTAGGGGTACAGGCGGAATCACAGGTGGGGTGAAATGCTAGGAAGGAAGTGGGGGCATGGAAGCTTATGCCATCCTCCCCAGGGCTCTCTCCCATGGTCACAACATCAACTCATCAGCGCCCCCTAGCAGTGAACACTTCTTTCCTGGTTACCTGCACAGTGGAGTGCAGAAAGGCCACTGTGTAGAGCATGGGCTTCCACATGGGTAAGTTGCTGATGTCCAGGAGGTCTTGGTTGATTCCGGCGAACGTCCTTTTCAGGCCTGCCCGCACACCTTGGGGTGGTTCGTTTGTGAACTTGAGAGAAGTCTGCCATGAGAAGCAGTTGTGTTATTGTTACAAAGTACTATAGGGGAACTGGGAAAGGGCTCAGTGGCTAAAACACTGGTTGCTCTTGCAGAGGACCTAGGTTCAGTTCCCAGCACCCATGTGGCAGCTTACAACTGTCTGTGACTCCAATCTCAAAGGATCTAGTGCCCTCTTCTGGTCTCCAAGGGCACTGCATGCACGTGATACATAGAGTTTAAACAACCACACATATAAAATAAGTCAATTAATAAAGGAGAACTCATATTATGTTAGGTAACAACATGCTTATAGCATAGAGTATGTGGTCTGGAATTCAGCAGAGTAAAAGCCAATTACACTGATCAGAGGACAAACCCGATAAATTAATATGACCTTAGAACTCTCTTGTGATTTAACTATATCAGCCTGATTACCATAGCCAAGATTTATACACTCTGCTGTGTTCCTTCATTTACAAACTGTGTGACATTTATTTATTCTTTGGGTGGCCCAGCATATGCCCCAGCACAGACGTAGAGGTCAGGGGACACCTTGTTCTTTCCTTCCACCACACATGTTCTGAAGGTCAAACTCAGGTTGCTGGGCTTAGCAGCAAGCACTTTGATCCAACCATCTTGCCCTTCCCATCCACCCTTCAGTACTGTCATGAACTATGTTGTGAACCTGGTTAACTCTTGGTAACAAACCTGGAGTAATGTGATTGGGAACCGGTCGTGGGGCTCCGTGGTTATCCACACTCGGAAAGAGTCCTCCATGGTCTCCGTGGTCAACAGCGTCTCTAGTAATTCTTCCATGAACTCTAGACCAAGGTGACAGTTTTGCAGTAACACCCAGCCACCCTGTATCCAAAAAAGAGCCCATATTTATTTCTCATATCTTGTGATTATTTTACCAAAACAAAATGCACCATTTCAAAAATAAGTTTGCTTATGGCATGATTGGTTTGAGTCTATATTTAATAATTTTAAAAAAAATCTATTTGTCAACACTGTCATCTGCTCCTGGCCCAATCTGGAGACTTCGAGTCAAGTGGCTAACCACTGTGATGAAGTTGCATTCTGGCACCCCTAGCTCCTTAGAGATTAGAAATGAAAACTTGAGTGTGTGTGCCATCTAATGGTGAGGTTGGTAACTTGCACAGGCTTGATTAAGGTGAGAACCCACTCAACAGCACACCAAGAGGACAGCTTCACAGTCATCCATAAAAGTGCCTGTACCTTCTGAAAGTCAGAGATGATGTATGTGTTGGCGTTTGCTAGCCAAGCTCTAAATCATACTGTTTGTCATCCCTTTTCCCAGGGACTGCTGAAAATATGATTTATTAAGCTCCGCCTAAAAGGGTTAAGTATAGCACCTTTTAACAGTAAGTCAGAGGCCATCACTCCCCTATGAAAACAAGACTATCCGCTCGTTTGCTGAGTCAGTGCCAGGCTCTATACTTCAGGCTGGCCTTGAACTCACTGTGTAGCCTAGGCTACTCTTGAACTCCCAAGGCTCTTTCTTCTAACCTCCAAGTACTGAAATTACAGGTACACATCACTGTGCCCACTAAGTCAACATTTTAATATCTAGATGTAACTACAGTAGACTGGATAACTACATCTACAAACTGTTAAATGCAGTAAATGCATGATAAGGTATTTAGACTGTGCCTTCAATTGGAAGGAAAAAAAATCTGAGTCAGGCTGGCTTAAATAGCACAGAGGATGCATTGGGCTTCTCGTGAGTTATAGAAGATGAAATTCAGCACCATGGACACCGTGCTTTCTGGTCCTTCACTCAGCGTTCAGTGACAGCGGATGTGTTTGAAATCTGAGGTTCTCAAGGTCACATTACGGCCACACTTGCATTTATTTTTTTTCTTTCAGATAATGCCCTTATCAGTACATTGTGAGAAACAGATGTGGAAGTTACAAAAACTATCATCCCAAAGAAGATTAAAGTCAATGTAATATTCTAAAGTTTTCCTGCTCACTGAAACTTATAAAAAGGATCAATTTTTCCCAAAGTAGAACAGACAAATCACCTAAAAGGGTGGAAGATCTGACTCAAGTAGAAATAATTGCACATCATTGCCTTGATATATAAATTAAATATAATTTATTATTGAATTTAATTAGGTGATAAAGATTAAGGCTTAGGGCACTTGAAAATTAATGACCAGCTTGAAATTTTGATGACCTAAGTAGAGCTTTGGACCATTACCCCTCACTGGTCATTAATTCCCAGGGAAGAGCCGTGACACAGTTGCCACAGACATGATGAGATCAAACACTTAAAAACAAACCAAGATTTCTATCTTACGTTTATAAATTATGCCCTTTCTTATTACAGCTGAGATGGCTATCTGCAAAAGCATTTCTAGAAAGTTAACGATCTGTGCATTTATTAGGCACAACATCAACTTCCTCTCAACATTCCACTTCAATAAAGATCGTCATCAATACTTAAACAAAAAGTTCTCAACTATTTCTTATTTGCCTGAAAAATGATCCATTATCGAAAAAAATGAAAGCCTGCCTTTAACTGAAAATTGAAATTTAATGGCCCTGATTTTTTTCCTTATATTAGTAGTGACCATGAAATTCCAAGAAGGCTGGTGCTGTAACCTTAGGAACCAGTTGTTGTGCCTAGACTGTAAACAGATAGATGGATGGAAAGATTAAAAAAAAAAAGAGATGAATGTGGAGCATAGAAAACAAGAAGCTTGTAAAGGACATAGAAAACTGTCCTTTCTATAGAGCTACAAGGAGGAAAACTGCCTTGAGATGTAAGGTTCACAGATGACCAAAGGTTTGGCCATGCAACACGAATGGAAAATGAACATCAGAGGAAGGATGCTGCCAATCACTATCGCTTCCAAGGTAGACCAGATGGATGGGGGGATGGTAGTGCTTAAGTCAAAACAATGGTGCTCCCTGGCTGCATACCTGTTGCATGGACATCTGAATCAGTTTTCGAGCATGCACTTCTTGTCCTTGTCCCATTGAGATAGTTCTACATTCTGCAACACAAGAAGCTCACAATAACAAGATGCCAGTTTTACCACTGTCTCCTTCCCTCCTTTTGTCTAAGAAGGACCTGGCTTTCCATGGTGACAACACAGATTGGACTTCAAAAGAGTGTATATGCATATGCATGTGTATGTGCATGCATGTGTTTGTGTATCCATGCATGTGTTCATACATGCATGTATGCATGTGTTTATGTGTGCATATGTGATAGCACGCATGTGTGTGTGTGTGTGTCTAATTTGGGGGCATTTCATTTCGCCCTATTGATTTGTTTACTTGTTTTTAGCCAGTTGCACACTGGTTAAATTATTGCCATTTGATAAAGCTTTAAAAATTTAAGAGCGGTCATTTCCAATTACTGTTTTTTTCTTTTCAAGCTTCTGTGGCTATTCTTGTCCGTCTATGCTGATGATCTAATATCTTCCTGGGATCCAATTAGGGGAAAATGATGTTTGAATTTCAATTAGACTTATATTCGATTTACAGACTAATCTATAAAATATTGACACCTTTACAATATTGAATTCTAATGCTGGGAATCAGTTTTAATCCTATTTATTTGAATTAACATTCCATGTCACTGAGAAAGTTTTATATTTTTCTTTAAATGGGTATTTTTTAAATGACCCATTTCATCTTTATTGCTAAGTTAATGGAATTTTTACATTTTATTTTTACAAGAAAGCACAATTGATTTTTTTTAAAAAAAATATTTATGTTGTGAGTAGCCACCTTGCTGAACTGTTCTATTAAGTAGGATAATTTTCAGTTGATTCATTCCTGGTTTGAGCTAGGCGATTACATTGTCTGAGAGTAATGGTGGCATTTTTGGTCCCTCCTTTTCGGTAGTTACATCTTTTATTTATGATTCTCACAATACGTTAGCTGTATCTTCCACCAGGATGTTTAATCACCGTGGCAGTGGGCAGACATCTTTGTCTTGAGTCTGACTTTAATGGGTATGTCTCAGTTGTTCACCAGCAAGGCTGCTGCCAACGCCTCCAGCACACCAATCACTTCACAGGGTCTTCTGCTCCTAGCTTTGCAACGTCAAATATGGATGCTGAACTTTTTAAAAAATGCTTTTACTGTCTTTAGTGTTTGTGTGTGTGTGTCCCCATCTGTCTGACTGACTCTGTGTGTGTGTGTGTATGCATATGCATGCCATGGTCTAAGTTTGGCAATCAGAGGACAACTTGTTGGAGTCGGTCATCACCTTCCACCTTTATGTGAGTTCCAGGGATTGAACTCAGATCATCAGGCTTGGCAGCAGACACCTTTACCAGCTGAACCTTCTTGCTGACCATAAATTGCTTTCCTAATCTTTACAAAGTAAATTAATCAACCCTGCAAGTATGGCTATAGCGACTTTATGTAGCAATGCCAATAACGCGCAGGCTCCCTGAGTATGTGGAGAGAATCAACGGTTCCATTCTCAGGGCAGTGTCCCCATCCTTGAGCCCCACTGACTGTATCACTGCTGCCTTGCTTAGGTGCTATAAGTTCTTGCCCTGGGATAATATTCCTTCTGTCTCCTATTGGTAATGAAGAAATAATCTCATATCAAGAACATGGTGCTTCTTTATAAGGGGTCAGGGCTGGAGAGAGGGCTCAATGGCTAAGAGGCTCAGTAGCTAACTTGCTACTTTTATAGAGGAGCCAAGTTCAGTCCCCAGAACCTACATCAGGCCGTTCACAAATGCCTGTAAGTCTCTTCTGGTACCCACATTCACCACACATACCGACATCAGACACACACAAACACATAATTAAAAATAAGATAACATCTTAAAGAACGTGGTGCTTTCTCCAGAATCTGTGCAGCTATGAACCTATGATCATCATTTATTCCTACAGAATGCGGTTACAGCTGTCGCACATCCTGTTGGGGTACGTTCACATCTGTCTGCTCCAGCTGTGCTCTGCTTAGCCCCAAACCTCTGAATGACTCATTACTAACTTGTTATTGAACGAAAGCATGAACAAATGAATCCCTGGCCATCAGACATTTCAATAATGGTTCTAGTTTTTCAGATTATAACAAAATACACTTTGGTGTCTTTTTATATAAACGTGGCAGCAGCGCATGATGGCTCCTTATCACTCTTGCGTCCTGCTGTCCACCAGCACAGCCATCTGCTGATGAAACAGTCTGAGAAAGATACAGCTTTCTCAAGGTCTGCTCAAAGACACCTGTGTCTCAGGTACAAATGGACAAAAGGGGGGAAAAGTTTAATTTTTAAATATAGCTTTGTTTCATAGACAATTTTCCTCTTCTCTGTCTTTCTTTTTAGACAGGGTCTGACTATGTAATCCTGGCAGGCCTGAGACTCACTATGTAGACCAGGGTAGCCTTGAACTCACAGAGATCTGCCTGCCTCTACCTCCCAAATGCTGGATTAAAGGTGTGCACCACCGAGCCTGGCCACAGATTCTTCTCTAAGAATCACCCGCGAGAGGTGATATTCAGAGCAAGCATGGGTGTGCTGTTAAACTTCATACACAAAGGGTCAGTCATACCCAACTTCAGTTTTTTGGCCAGGGCATCAATCTGGATGGTGGGGTCAGAGCCCATGGACAGGAAACAGATCAGAGGCGTATGTGTATCACTTTCTTCCCACGTCTTCTCCAGATTTAGGATAACTGGCTCAGTGTACTTCTCCTCCAGAGAGTCCGCGATGTATTTTCTTGCTTGAAAAACGGTGCGGTCTGGGCACCAAGATCTTGAAATGAATAAAAAATTAGAGGAAGTAAGTTCAACATGCTCCCCCTCTGTCTCTAATTCTGAAGGTGAAAAGGCCATGCGTTTAATTAACAAAGGGGCAGCAGGCGCATCCTCCCTTCCGCGGGGCTGTATGAGAGGGGTGGCTAGCTTTGCTATCCCTGGATGAGCACAGATTTAATCATGTGAGGAGTTGGTATAAGACAAATGGCTTATTTCAGTGAAAACAAGTAACCCTTTCATACTCTACTGAGCAGGGGGTCACCACTGCGGCCACCCCGGTCACTCTCATGGGTGACAACAGTCAGCAAACAGCATTCCCAATGGCAAGCTCAGGTATGCTACAGTAGAAAACAAAACTGCCCTAAATAATCCACCTCTTTTTGCTATTCATATTCTGTGGGGTGTGTGTGTGTGTGTGTGTGTGTGTGTGTGTGTGTGTGTGTGTGCTTGTGTACAAGCCAGAGCATGAGAGTGGAGATTAGAGGATAACTTGCTGGAGCTGGTTCTCCTTCTACAGTGTGGGTCCGGGGATTCAAACCTCCAGCAGCAAGCACTTTTACCCAATGAACCATCATCCCACCAGCCCAAGTTCCATTTCTTTTTTTTTTTTTACAGAGGTAAATTCAATAATGAATGATCCACCCACGATCAAATGGATAAAAGAGACATAAAAACATTATCTTTCCCGCTTTCTCTGAAAGCCTTACTGCTAATACATTGTTGAAATAGACCTCTCTCCGGCTATCATTTACTGTCAAGGAACTGCAGGGCTGCGTCCCCACACAATGCACAGAACAGCGGGGAACGCGATGATGTTGTCTGCCGGGGTCAGACTTATGATGAGGTCCAGTGAGTGATGCTTCCAGATCTCGATGGCCCTGTGCTCACCTGATGAGCAAAAGCTTGCGGCAGGTATCCAGGGAATCATTATATCCATCAGGGATGATCTCCTCCTCCGGGGAGTCTTTATCGAACCAGCTCTTCCACCCCTTCTCATTCCGAGATATCTAAGAGTAACAAGCCAATAACTAAGTCGCAAGACTGCATGAGATCGGGATGAAGCAGACCTTCCAAAGGACCCCCAGAGAGCTACTCTTGCTGGTTCTTGGCTTACAAAGCAAAACAATCCCACTATTGTCTACAACGACCTGAATAACATACAAACAGTGTTACTGTTGCTTTCAGTTTTGCTAGTCGCCTTCCTGGGTTTGTTCACTACAGTCAGAATAATGTATCCGTGACACAAACAGTTATATCAAGGCTTCTCAGTCATGGCACTTCATTGACCCTTGGGGATGGACATTTTTATGAAGTGCAGGGCTGTCCTCGGTGTGGTAGTGTAACTGGCAAGAGAAACACTTGTGTCCCTCTGCGGTTAACATATTCAAACCACAGGTCCCTAGAAGTTGTAATTCCACCCAGGAATCTCATGCTAGAAGAAAGGGCCGAGGCCCTGTGAGCAGCCAGAGGACTTGCCTCATGAAGAATGGTTTGCGACTTGTCTTAGGCCACCTTGCATCAGAGACTGGAGCCGGCACAATGGGGGATTCAGTGGCAGCAGAATGTCACCGTGAGCCGGCCTGCTTACTCTGGCAAGCCTCTTGACTCCCCACAGTTTACACCTGACCCCCGGGTCACCCCTGCAGAGTCAGACCGGAGCAGGGAGGCACCAGCTCTCTGCGAGATCTCTCTGTCCCTCTTTCCAGTGCGGCTGCACTGAATCTCATTCTCCTGCTTTTCACTACCAATTGGTCTCTTTAATTGGCTTACTGGGACAGGCAGCTGAGCCTGTGAGGACAGGCTCTAACCCTAATCTCTCTGGTAACAGCAAGCATGCTTCGCAGCATCTCCGTTCTCTACCCACTAGATGCCAGTAGCATCCCTGCCTTCGAGTCTGAATGTTCGGCAATGTCTCCAGACACTGCCACATACCCTGCTGGGGGTGGCACAAAACTACTCTCCACTGAGAACCACGGAGGTGGACCAATTCCCCGGAACACTGATCTCTATTTAAAAATAGCAAGAGAAGCCAAAAATCCAAACTTTCATTTTCCTAGCAAGACATTAAAGCTGAGAGCGGGAGAAGCCTCTCCGAGTGGGTCTCAAGTAGCTGCTCATCGGAACGCATGCAGGGGACCTGGGGGTGCAGGAGCATTAAAAGGTGCCCCTGCTGCCCTAGTGCCATTGAGTCTAATTAGAAGCCCTGTGCTGCTGAGTCTGTCTCATAACCCTCAGCAGCCGCCAGGCTGGGGTCCTCAAGATGGTTTGTCAGCACTTTTTTGAGAAATCTATAGTGAGCATTAAAAGCGGACGGCAGAAGTTCACCTCTCAGATCCTATGTGCCAGACCTACGGGCTGAACTTTTTCCTCTGTCTCCCTCCCTCCCTCCCTCCCTCCCTCCACCCCACCCGCCTCGTGTTATATACATACATGTGCTTGTGGATCTGAGCCACTCAGCAGTCGCGAGCCCTGGCCAAGTGACTTCCCCCATCATGCTCCATCTTAGTGTTGGAGGCAGGGACCCTCACCTGAGCCCAGAACTCCCCACTGCAGCTGGACTGGCTGGCCTGCAAGCCCCAGAGATCCTGTTGTTTCTGCTTCCCAAGCACTGGGATGGCAGACATGTGTCAACTCTCCCAGGGTTTTTTTGTTTGTTTGTCTGTTTTGGGGGTTTTGTTTTTAAAACGCAGGTCTCAAGGGTCTGGTGGCAGGTCCTCATGCTTGCACGGTTAGCTCCATCTGTCCAGCTCCTTCTTATTTGGGACACAGAGAGGTGGGAACCCACTCAGAGCTGGGTATCCCGTCAGCAGTTCACAGTAGAGAACACCGACAGAGAGCTGGCTGTTAACCAATTACCTCTGCAGTTCAATTGCTTCAGCCTTGTCCCTGGGGCAGTATGAGACAGGGGAGGGGTTCTGAAGTGCTTCTAAACTGTCCCCTGGAGATTACAGTGGCTCAATTGCTCTTCCCTTGGGGGCTGGGGTAAGGGAACAGGCTGGAGGGGGTGGGCTGGAAGTGGTTAAGCTGAGAAAGCACCTGCCATGCTTTCCATGAGGATCCATGTAAAAAGCTGACTGTAGTGGCATGAGTTTGGAATCCCGACGCCAGGGAAGTAGAGACAGCAGAGCCCTGGGACTCTATCCCGGACAACCTGCACTACTTGGTAGGATGGATGGAGCCAAAAGAACGACACCCAAGGTTAACCTCTGGCTCCTGCATGCTTGTGCCCACACGTGCATGCATAGTCGTGCACATACACAAAGCCTGTGAAAAGCTCCCTTTGAAGTTCGTCCATCCACACCCCACCTCCCCCACCCAGTAGGCTGCACTAGCTTTAATCCAGTGATTCTCAACCTGTGAGTCAAGACCCCTTTGGGGATCAATCCCTTTCATAGGATCGCCTAAGACCACTGGAAAACACAGATGTTTACATTATGATTCACAACAGTAGCGAAATCACAGCTTTGAAGCAGCAACAAAAAGAATTTTATGGTTGGGTTCACCACAACTTGAGGGTCTGTACTAAAGTGTCGCGGCATTAGGAAGGGGGAGAACCACTGATTTAATCTTCGTTTTGCTTTCAAGCCAGGGTCCCACTATGTCGGTCAGGATGGCCTGACCACCTGATCCCCCTGCCTCAGTCTCCTGAGGACTGGGACTGCAGGCGTGGACCATCACACCCATCTAAATCCTTGTGTTCACTTGTTCTTCCCCTGCGGGTAGAAACTGTCAGCGGGAGGCCCTGGTTAAACAATCGACTGTGTTTTCATCTATGTTTTATGTAGCCCCTCTTCCTTTACCTGGTTCATAATTTCTGCAAACTGGGGGAGCTTACTGAGCTCCACTAGGTTCAGCCACGTCATGTCCAGGATCCAGCGAAAGGGTTTGGGGGGACACGCCTTCAGGTCCAGAGCTGCTCCGCCTGGGGAGACATGCAAGACACATCAATAACACCAGTTTGCTATTCACTCTTAGGAATTTATTTTCCCAATAACAAGACACCATTGGACTCTTGAATTGTTGTGGTGGCTTTTATTTTTCCTTACCAATCTGGGATTTGTAAAATTTTTATCAATGGATAGAATGATCTGTCTTTGTGTGACTTTTATAGTTGCCTATCAGCCACCACCGCTCCTCCACAAGTTCCACACTCTGTAATATTTCCCACCATGTTAATTAGATGGTTAGATAAACAGACAGAGGGAGGAAACAAAAGGGAGAGGAAGCCATTGTGGGGATAGTAAGAAACCTGGCACTAGAGAAATTCCCAGGAATCCACAAGGATGACCCAGCTAAGACCCTAAGCAATTATGTAGAGGCTGCCTGAACTGGCCTTGCCCTTTAGTCAGATTGATGGCTGTCTTAAATGTCACCCTAGGACCCACATCCAGCAACTGATGATGCAGAGATCCACAGGAGAGCACTGGACTGAGCTCCCAAAGTCCAGTCCAAGAGTGGGAGGAGAATATGAGCAAAGAGGTCAAGACCATGATGGGGACACCCACTGAAACAGCTCACCTGAGCTAATGGGATCCCACCAACTCTACCCTGACAGGGAAGAAACCAGCAAAGGACCAAATTAGACCCTCTGAATGTGGGTGACAGTTGTATGGCTGGGGCAGACTGTGGGGGCCACTGGCAGTGGAACTACTGCTTGTACCGGCTTTTTGGAACCCATTCTCTTTGGGGGGGATACCTTGCTCAGCCTAGATAGAATGAAGAGGGCCTTGGTCTGGCCCCAAAGCAATATGCTAGACTTTGTTGAATCCCCATGGGAAGCCTTACCCCCTCTGAGAAATGGACGGGGGATGGGAGAAAGGTAGAGAGAATGGGAAGAGGGGAGGGAGTGGGAACTGGGATGCAAAATGAGAAAAGATAGTTTTTTAAAATAAATTATTGGGCTAGAGAGATGGCTTAGCTGTTAAGAACACTGGCTGCTCTTCCAGAGGTCCTGGGTTCAATTCCCGGCAACCACATGGTGGCTCACAACCATCTGTAATGAGATATGGTGCCCTCTTCTGGTGTGCAGGCATACACACAGACAGAATGCTGTATACATAAATAAATAAATCTTGGGCTGGAGAGATGGCTCAGAGGTTAAGAGCATTGCCTGCTCTTCCAAAGGTCCTGAGTTCAATTCCTGGCAACCACATGGTGGCTCACAACCATCTGTAATGGGGTCTGGTGCCCTCTTCTGGCCTGCAGACATACACACAGACAGATTATTGTATACATAATAAATAAATAAATAAATATTAAAAAAATTATTTTTTAAAAAAAGAGCAGAAAGTGCTTTTAACCGCTGAGCCATCTCTAACCTCACAACTCTGACCAAATGCTTCCCTTTCACAAAAACATACAGGGCAATAAAAATATACGAGGGGTTCAGATCTTTGCTCCCCCATTTAGTATCTTCCTGAGAAGCTGTATAAATTGAAGTGTTGTATTTTAAGAAAGAAAAGGAAAGAAGAAAGGAAAGGAAGAAAAAAGAAGGAAGGAAAAAGAAAAGAAAGAGGAAGGAAGGAAGGAAGGAAGGAAGGAAGGAAGGAAGGAAGGAAGAAAGGAAGGACGGACTTACATAGACCCCCTTTCTCTACTACAAAGGGCTTGAGGGGTCGGCGGCTCCGAGAGCTGTGACACCCTCAAATATCACGCAAGCTTCCTCACTTCTTGCCCCCTAAAACTGAGCGTAAGCAGAAGCTTTGCTCTTCCATCATTCCTGCTAACAGAAAAGTAGAAACTGGGAGAAACAGCCACCTTCATCAACTGATGCTGCTCTACCACAGGGACGGAGCCCGCCCCTGCATTTCTTCTTGATCTTCTCCAAGGAAGCATTTCTTGAGGCGTCAGAAGACAGCTAGACTACCTCAGTGCTTTCAAGACATGTATTCCTCAACCAAATGGGAGAAATTACAGGGAGATTCCTCCCCAAAACACCCTGGCTGTTTACCCTACACCTGCATTCCCTTGGACAATGGACTCGGTCTCCTCCCTCCCTCTCTCTCTCCCCTCACCCCGTTCTCTCATCTGTCAGATGAGAGTAACAGAATGACGGGATAGCAGACTCTACCACGAGGTTGCTGTGAGGTTAGGAAAAGCTACGCCATCATTAGTGACTATTTTGACATTTAGTTTGTATCCTCCTCGGGTTTTTTAAGACTCGGGTCTTATGAGCAGCTTATGAAAACCCCCATACAGCAAAACAAAGATAATATTCTTCTAGAATAAACCGGCAAGGAAACAAGGCTATCTGTTGATCTATAGGGCAGGTTTGCCCCTGGTCTCCATTTCATTTTCCAAAGTGCCCTGACATCCTGAGCTGGAGAAGCAAGTCAAAGGCACCTTACAAATACTGCAGAAAACAAGAAATAATTGATACCTAAGATCTGTCACTCCTGGGAAATCAAACATTGCTGTGGCCATAAATATCAGAAGTTCTCCCTTGAGTACTGAGCTCACAATGATAAAAAAAAAAAAGAAAAGAAAAGAAAAAAAAAAAGTCCATGGGCTGGAGAGATGGCTCAGCCGTTAAAGGCTAGGCTCACAACCAAAAAAAAAAAAAAAACCATGATATAAGAGTTTATTCGTTAAGTCTATGAAAAAGCATTTTAAAAAAATAAGCCATACTATCCTTTAAAAAATAATTCCATCAAAATGTAAGCCAGTTCGAAACTAAAGCAGACCATACAATAAACCGGCTGTGTCCAGGAAATACCCTCCTTTTCTGCTGAGCTGATTGTAGTGCTGTCAATCAACCGACCGTGCAATTCCAAATTAATCTTCCTAAAGCACTGCTTTGTTCCTGCCTCATCCCTGCCCATAAAACACTCAGAGGCTCCCTCCTGCCGGCTGAATTGAACCCAAAGTCCCCAGGCTGGCCGTGCAGGCCCTGTGCAATCTCTCTCTCCAATTTGATGAAAAGGGCTCCCACATATGCTCCCACCACAGCCCAGGTGAGTGCCCATCTTTATCCTGCTGCAAAGACCCCTCCCCTGCGTGTCTCTATGCGTCTCAGCCTCCTCTCACTCACAAACCCTCTTTCAAAGAGGTCTGTTTCTTTTGGCAAATATCTCTGGTCTGGCTGCTATCATTAATGAGGCTTTGTCTGGATGGGAGGGTAGCTCCAACCCGCACGTGTCTCAGGCACAGGCTGTGTCCCTGGACCCTCTTAGTTTTGACAAGGCCTATATGACTAGTAGGATGCTAGGCTGTGGTGCACATCCTGACCTCCCAGCAGAACACGCCCTTGCTCTGCAGCATCTTGTCTGGGCTGTGTGCCAGGCTGCCCTTGTTTCCACACTACCACACTCCTTACCCAACCTCGGGACCATTCATGAAGCTACCCGACTCTACCAAGGAGCCACGCTGCCTCTGCGGTGGGTGTGGCAGCAGCTCCTATCTGAACTTTGGTGGTTTGATGTTGTTAAAATTATTTGGTGCTGTGTGTCAAATCCCAAGTCAGCCTCAGCTATGCAGTGAGGTCCTGTATAGAAAAGAGAAAGAAAAAAGGGAAGGGAGGGAAGGAGGAAGGGGAGCAGAGAGGCAGCAGGAATAAAGTTCATCACCAGCTTTTCCTCGCTTTGACAACAGGCTCCCAAAGCATGGGCAACGATGATGAAACCAAATACAGTAATTAAACTAAAAACACAGGGTCAGGACAAGCCCAAATTTTTGGTAAACAGAACTATAGCAGTGGAAATTGAAAGAGGCCAGAGGAGCGTGAGAGGGAGATTAAGAGAATAATGCTGCTTTCATTAGGGTACCACACTGTTCCCTCCTGCATCCCTGGAACAGCATCATTAGGGTACCACACTGTTTCCTCCTGCATCCCTGAAATGGCATCATTAGGGTACCACACTGGTTCCTCCTGCATCCCTGAAACAGCATCATCAGGGTACCACACTGTTCCCTCCTGCATCCCTGGAACAGCATCATTAGGGTACCACACTGTTTCCTCCTGCATCCCTGGAACAGCGTCCAAATATATCAAAGAGCCCACTGGAGTCAGCGTCCGCCCATGCTGCCCCTGCTCTCACTCCCAGCCAGCCCAGCCACACTCCCCGCATCTCACCTTTAATCAGAGCCTGGAACTCTTTGTGCTTGACCGTCCCTCTCTGAAGATCAATCTTTAAGGTCATGAGTAGAACAAAGAGGAATTTGTGGTTCTCGTACAGGCCTCTCACAGAGTATATAAAAACCTCATATGTCAGGTACTCGATGATATTTGTAATTCTTTTTTGAGGTAGTGGAGACTTTTCAGATCTGCAGTCCATTTTTAAAATCAAGGAGATTAAAAAAAATACCAATTTCTTTAAGACTGGAAATAACATGCTTGTGTATGTTTGTGAGAGGGGGTATGGGGGGGTGAGG
>NW_026067892.1:4123033-4159224 GCF_014885135.2 Alexandromys fortis | reverse complement strand
CTCTAGTACCCACCTTATTTTTGGAGACAGGGTCTCTCACTGGACTTGGAGCTCACTGATTGGCTACACTGGCTGGCCAGGGAGCTCCAGTGATCCATCCACTTCTACTCCCAAGCATGCATTTGCAGATGTCTGCAGTCATGCCCAGACCATTTGTGTGGGTGCTGAGAACCTGAATCAAGTCTTCATGCTTCTGTGGCAGAGACTTCATAGACGGAGCAATCCCTGCCCGCCCCCCCCAAGCTACCAACACAAAATTTTAACTTGCGATCTTGAAAATGACGGAGGGGAAGGCAGGGAGGACTTGCCTGGCCATGGACTGGTCGAACAACTTGAGGAACTGAGCCAGTGAGGTCTGGTACATGATGTTGACCATGCTCATCTCTGTGATGAGGAAATAAAGGATGCTGCCCCGCGTGGCCGCAGGCCGGAACTCCTCCTGAGCTGTGTTGATCTTGATCTCCGTTTCGGCGGCCACGTGGAGTTTCTCGCTTACTTCCGCTGCCGTCTGCTTGGTGATGCGCAGGACACCAATGAGAGACTCGTCGTCCACCAAGGAACCTGAGAATCAAAGCCGCAGGTGCAGAAAGGAATTACAGAAGAACAGGAAGCTTGTTTCAGATACTGGGTCTCTAACCCAGAGGCCACAAGAAGGAGAACTCAACACCAAAGAGTCCCTGGTCCAACCACCACCCAGAGACTGGATCTTTCTAAACATTCCTACTGAGGGCTCTTCATCCTCCACTCTACCTGAAAAGCAAAAGCAAAAGACAATATGACGGTATCTGTTCTGATTTTCGTGTGTTTGTGCACATGCATGCATGTGTGCATGTGTGCGTTTGTGTGTGTGTGTTCTTGTTCATTTGTTTGCAGGTACATGACAACCTTAGGTATAGTCCCTCAAAGTCTGACATTCCCTCCCCTCGTATTTGAGACAGGGTCTCTCTCTTGGCCTGAGACTTACCAAGTAGGCTAGGCTGGCTGGTCAGCATCACTCAGAAATCTGCTTGACTCGACTTCCCCACACTGAGATTACAGGCCTGCACCACCACATCTGGCTTTTTAAAATGGATTCTAGTGAACCTAACTCGGTCCATCCTCTTGCTTGGCCAGGCAAGCACATTTTTGGCTGAGCCATCTCCCCTGCCCAACAGGTTCAAATGTTTGAAGACAAGAACCCTGCCTCCAGGAGTATCAGTGGCACCTGTGGGATATACTGTCACCCCATTATCGCCTTGGCAATTCTCGCCATGGTGTCTCCAGGCCATAAGTTCTCTATCTTGGGGTACTAGCTGATGCAAGCACTGTACCCAGGCTGAGGAGCTGGCGGACCAGTGGGACATTCTCTCCCCACTTCTTGAGTTAAAGAGCACTTGATAGGGACAACCTAGGCCACTCTATGCCTCTAACGAGAATTAACTGGGCTATAGTGGAAGTGTCTCACCAAGAAAACCAAGACCTGCTTTCCACCGAGCTCACTGTGTGTATGCATGTATGGAGGTGTGTATGTATAACGCATGTTTGGGCCATGCTATCCCACAGCCAGAATCATAGCTCCTTTTTTAAGATTTTATTTTGAGACCAGCTCTCGTTACTATAGCCCAAGCTGGTCTCACATCCCCAATCCCTGTGCCCCAGCCTCCCAAGCAGCTGGGGTTACAGGTGTGTGCTACCACACCTTGCCTTGAGGGCATCCTAAGGCCATCATCATTCTTGGATACTGAGGTTTAGTTTTCTTCTGACCCAGGGATTAAAGTGACAACGGAATGGACTTCTAAGTCAACTACTAACACATGGTGGAATTTAACGGGGCTGCTGGGTTTGCCTAAAGAATATTGCTGGAGCTGGGCGGTGGTGGCACACGCCTTTAATCCCAGCACTCGGGAAGCAGAGACAGGAGGATCTCTGTGAGTTCAAGGCCAGCCTGGTCTACAAGAGCTAGTTCCAGGACAGGAACCAAAAAGCTACGGAGAAACCCTGTCTCGAAAAATCAAAAAAAAAAAAATACTGCTTTGCTTGTTGATTCCCTTTTCTTTGCATAAAATTTTGGGTTTGTTTTTTGTTTGTTTTCTGTTTGTTTCCTTGTTGGGAGCCAAGGTCTTGCTGTATAGCTCTGACTGGCCTGGTGCTTACTATGTAGCCCTGGCAGCCCACAGCAATCCTCCTGCCTCAGGTACTCCTCCCAAGGGCTGGGGTTACAGGTCTGCACAGAAAACCTTTTTTCTTCAGTGTATGACAGAGAGGGCACCGCTGCAAACTGGGGTGTGGTATAATGATTCTGGCTACCCAGAGGAGACAGTACCCTTGACTTCTAAGTGGGAGTCATCTGAGATGAGCCAGGCCCTCGGTTAGACACGTTTTCCTGATTACAAGTGGCATGTGCTGTACGTGACCCATCATAGTAGCTTCATTTCAATGCTAAATGAAAGAGCTGATTGATTGATAAAAATAAAATAAAAACAAAAAAGACGGAACACACGCCTCTGGGCAAGCAAATGAGGCCATCATGAGCTCCTAGGTTCTGCTTAGGAGCCCTTGTTTGGCTCAGAAGAGGGTGATTATATCAACAAGGTGGTACTAGTCTCAGCCGCTGACTCCACTTGCTAATTCAGACATCAGATTCCCCGTGGTGTTTCCTTAACGCCCACACGGAAGCCACCCCGCCTGCTTGTGCATTGGGAAGTGAGCTATTTCCTCCAATCTGTGGTCGCCGAGGCACTGAAGGGGGCCCGCAATTAAATGAGCTCCTTCCTCGGGAGCCAGGGCTTGACGGCCTCTTAAGGACGTGGTACCTTTCGTGGCGCTCAGCTTATACAGCAGGTTGTCCTCAAGCTCCTTCATCTTCCGCTTGTTAAAAGTCACGTCCTCGAGAAGCTTCACCCTCTCCGACTCCAGCTCCTGTGGTCAAGACACAGACAATGGAACCTGGGCATCCTCGTCACCGGTACTTACAGAAAACCAGGCTCACTGGTGTTTTAACAGCAACACCAAAGGGTTCAACAAAATTGCGCCTTGAACAGTGGAAGAAAGGATTATCATTAGTCGGACCAATTTATATTTTTGTTTCTCTGGACAATTGAGAAAACGATGCCCACTGGTGCTAACATTCCATAGTTCTGGGGCTGAGAGATGGCCCAGTCAATAACACATCTAATGTACAACTATGAAAACCTGAGTTCAGATCCCCAGAGACTCTTTACTCCTAAACACTCGGCTGAGTCTCCTGAGAGCCAGGACATTGTCCTCCTGCAGAGTCCAAGCCCACCCTTCAAGCCTAGGATGTTTAACAGTGACAAGCATTCTTGTAGAGTTTAAATCAAAGTGCCCTTAATAACAGTCATCTTTTTACTTATTTTTTTCACAGACGTGAAGGGGCATGCATGTGTGCATATATATGTTTTTACACGTGTTGGGGCTCCCACATGTATGAGGGTGTGCATGCAAGGGTGATGTTCAGAATCATCCTGAATCGCTCTTCTACCTTAAACATGGAAGCAAAGTTTCTCATTAAACCCAGAGAGCACAGATATGGCTCTGTGTGTGTGTTGTTGCTGTTGTTGTTGTTATTTTGTTCTTGAGACAGGGTCTCCTGTAGCCTAGGATGGCCTTAAACTCATCAAGGAGCTGAGGATGACCTTGAACTTTTTACTCTCCTGTTCCTGCCTCCCTAGTGCTGGATTACAGGCTTGTGCTTGCACACACCCTGATTGTGCATTGGAACTGAGGGTTTTGTGCATGCCGAGCAAGTCCTCTGCCGACTAAGCCACATCCTAGCCCTCTGTGACACTCAGGCAGCAGCGTTTCCTCATCTATATGCAGAATCACATTTTGCATTTAGGATTATATTTCAAGGTAAATCAAAGCGCTAACTTGAGAACATTCCTTGCAAAGCCTCTTCAGAAACCCCACTAACTTCACAAGTCTTCTGAAAGCAAATGGATGATCAAAAGCTACAGCCCGGCACTGAGTCAAACGCCTTTCATGACTTCAATCAGTCTGCCTACACGTTATTTTCATCCAGAATTTGGCATCTAACAGGCAGGAGCTGTAAATTCTTGAGAGCACCCACTTTGAGGCTTGGCAGAGTGGAGGACTTTCGTTCCCATCGCGTATTGTCTACCTGGGAGAAGGTGGAACCCCTGCAGAGCATCCCAGTGCCACCTAACCACAGTGGTCGCTGCAGAGATGGACCTAACCCTGTCCTCGAACCCTGACTAGTTTCCCTGCCATCCCACTGGCAGGCTGTGGGGTGCCCTAGGATGGTGATGAGTGTGACCACGCTTGCAGGAGACTAGCTAAGGAACTGCTTCCACTGAAATAACCATCCCTGGGGATGCAGAGGTGGCTGAGATGCTGAAGTGGTTACTACACAGGCATGTGGACTTAGGAGGAGGTCCTGACGACCAGCACCTGTGTAAAAAGCTGAACCTGGTGGAGCATGCCTGGAACTGCGGTGCTGGAGAATTGGAGACAGGGCGATCCCAAGGGCTTGCTGGCCAGTCATCTGGCCTAACTGGTGAGTTCCAGATTCAGTGACAGAATCTATCTCAGAAAATTAGGTGGAGAATAATCAAGAAAGACACCTGACATTGGCCTCTGACCTTCATTTGCACATATGTGTTCATATATATGAACAAACACACATCCACATGTGCATATATGTGCACCTATATGAACACGCACCTTCTCACATACATGTATATGTGTATGTGTATGAACACCCATCTTCACATGCACATGCATGTGCATATATGAATACATACCTTCACATATACATATGTATACATATATGAACACACCCTTTCACATGCACATGTGTGTGTGTATATATATATGAGCATGAACCTTCACAGGCACATGTGTGCACATATATGAACACACACCTTCACATGCACATACGTGAGCATGTATATGAACAGACCTTCACATACGCATATGTGTGCACATATATGAACACAAACACACACACCTTCACATGCACATGTGTGTGCACATATATGAATACACACGCATGTATAGGAAAACCCAAACAATGAAATCACACTCAATTCCTTTTTAATACAATAGGGAAAGGTAGGTATCATGGGGACCTGAGGGGCTTCCAGGAGGCCTTGGGAAACGTTGTCACAGATGGGGACAGACCCTCATCCTCTGTGACTCCAGGGCTGTCAGGAGGAGACACTCTGCTTATAAAGCTTGTCTTCAGTGCTCTCCAGCAAGGCTGGCTCAAGCATGCCAGTGGGTGTTTTAAAGAGGCATCAGCGTTAAGAAGAGGGATGTGGGCACTGGAGAGAGCTTTAGGTAATAAGCCTCTTGGGGGAGCTACACCAGTAAGAAACCATTCAGACTAGACGAGCAGCACCTGTCGACCACTGGCGACCGGTGTGGACCCGAGAGGGGATGGAGGTAGCCATCTGGAAGGCTAGGGTTTTGATGGTCTGCCCCTAGTGGGGAACCACTTCTAGTAAACAAGTAGGATGCCGTTGCTATTTTGCTCCTGAAGGAGAGATGGTGTCACATCTCTTTACCTTCTGGAGCGTCTCTCCTCATCCCACGGCCCTCCACCCACACACCTTCCCTTCCCTCTCTTCACCCATCGCTCTCTTCCTCCCCCCATGCCTCTTTGCTCTTATTATCGCTCACCTTGCCTTCTCCTTGAATACTAAAATGAATTATATCAAAGTAAGTGTAAACTATCTTGTGCTTTATGCAAATTTAGTTAATATATGCAAATATATTTTATGCATAAAATTGAGTTTTCCGAACATCTTAAAAGATATCTAGCTCTTAAAATATTACAGGCCTAAGGTGCTCCTTGCTCCACCAATACCCTTAGTTATACCTAATTGATTCCCCCCCTCCAATGCAAATTTCATTTGAAATATTGTTCCTTATATCATTACATTATTGCACTGCAATATCAGAAATCCCAGCAGTGGCTAATTGCCATCCAGGGGAATTTTCTTTTCTCTGGGATCATTGCTTTTATTAAATTTTTCAGGTGTCTCAAGACAATACACAGCACTACGGATTGAAATGTGCAAAATCAATACACACAAAGATATAAAAACAGAGGCAGGAAGTGTGCGTGTGTGTGTGTTTATTGTCTGGGGATGGAGGATAACTGAGTCATATAATCTTCTAACAGAAATTACTACTGAGAAAGAAATATTTCCTTATGCTAACAAGAGGAAATACGATTGGCTTATATTTTCCATATATTTGCTATAACAACATCCTAATCTATTTTATTATTCACATTTGTTTGTTTGTTTATGGGGGGCATGCAACAACCTAAGAGTTGATTCCCTCCTTCCACCATGTGGGTACCAGGGATCGAACTCAGGTCTTCAGGCTTGGTAGCCATCACCTTTAATTAAGCGGAGACTGTTTGTTCATTTCCCGGCCACCCAGACCCGAATAATCACTCAGAAACTATATTAGTTACCACACTGTTTGGCCAATAGCATAGGCATATTTTTAGCTAACTCTTACATCTTAAATTAACCCATAATTCTTGTCTGTGTTAGTCATGTGACTTGGCATCTTTTATTAGTGAGGCATTCTCATTTTGCCTCCTCTGCATCTGGGTGATGACTGCAGACTGAGCCTTTCCTCTTCCTAGAATTCTCCCATTCTGGTCACCTCATCTATTCTTCCCGCCTGGCTACTGGCCAGTAAGTGTTTTATTAAACCAATACAAGTGACAAATCTTTATAGGGTACATATATTGGCCATCCAGGGGAATTTTCTTTTCTCTGGGATCATTGCTTTTATTAAATTTTTCAGGTGTCTCAAGACAATACACAGCACTATGGATTGAAATGTGCAGAATCAATACACACAAAGATATAAGAATAGGAGCAGGAAGTGTGTGTGTATGTGTGTGTGTGTGTGTGTGTGTGTGTTGTCTGGGGATTGAGGATAACTGAGTCATATATTTTTTCATTTCAAAACAAGAACTCTGAATCTAATTTTCTTTGTTTAGCTTTTATCCTGACCATTATCCATAACAACTTGTAACCAATACTCTAAACAAAGAGTATCAGCCATCAAACCATTCAAAGACAAGACAGTAACATATAGTATCCAGATTCTCTGTGTATTTTCCATCTTTATGTGGCTTTATTTTAAAATCTATTTAACTTTTATTTTTAATTTTTTTTTTTTTGAGACAGGGTTTCTCTGTTTATCTTTGGCTCTCCTGGAACTCACTCTGTAGACCAGGCTGTCCTTGAACACATAGAGATCCTCCAACTTCTGCCTCCCAAGTGCTGGGATTAAAGGTGTATGCCACCAAACCTAACTACTCTTTTTCTTTCTTTCTTTTTTAAAGGATTTTATCCTTTTTCTTTTCTCTCTCAAGCCTACATATATTTTTAAACACACTGTAAACTGTTAGAGGTTTTTTTTTTCATCTGAATCTATATTTACTGTATCTCTCTCTTTTTCTGACACAAGAATCTTTAATTTGCTAAGGAAGTAATGTGGCTAGGATTAAATCCATGGCTTTGAGAGCCGGTGGCCAGTAGCCAGGCAGGAAGTATAGGTGGAGCAACAAGAACAGGAGAATTCTGGGAAGAGGAAAGTCTCAGTCTGCAGTCTTCACCCGGATGTAGAGGAAGCAAGATGAGAATGCCTCACTTATAAAAGTTTCCAAGTCACATGACTAACACAGACAAGAATTATGGGTTAATTTAAGATGTAAGAGTTAGCTAAAAATATGCCTAAGCTATTGGCCAAACAGTATTGTAACTAATATAGTTTCTGTGTTATTATTCGGGTCTGGGTGACCACGAAATGAACAAGCAGTCTCTGCTTATACCTTTACCTCCTGAGCCATCTCACGGACCCTCCTGATCAATTTTAAACACTTATTGTGAGTTTGAGCTTTTATGTTGAGAGTACTTACCTGTTTCTCTGTTAGAATGACCCTCCTGAGTAACTGGTTCTCGAGTCCCTTCATGGTGACAGTGAAGTCAATGACCGACGTCTTGGCGTTGATCTCGGGGGTAAAGGCAGGATTTGGCAACTTTGTGGTGATGTAAAGTTTAAACGTGTCCATGATGTCACATTCCTTGTCACCGACTTTCACCTACACAAGTTCAAATGTTAAATTCAAAACAGCTTCAAGTTGCCTAAACAAGACCTGCGCGATGATACCAGTGGATAGACCCATGTGGATGGGAGAAACCCCATACAGCCCCGCCTCTAGAGGAAAGGCTACAGGCAATCACTGGCTTCAGAGAGAGGGAGAGGCGAGGTCCCGACAGGTCATGCAATCCCAAATGGTCAGCCCTAAGAATATATACAAACAAGCAACACTAAATGGTCTCAGTAGTGTGTGTGTGTGTGTGTGTGTGTGTGTGTGTGAGAGAGAGAGAGAGAGAGAGAGAGAGAGAGAGAGAGAGAGAGAGAGAAGAAAAACTGTAGAAGAGGTCATGGATTTGGGAGTATGCAGGAAGATACAGAAGGTGCTGGAACAATGGGAGGGAGGGGTGGAAAATGATGTAAATACGTATGAAATTCTAAAACAAAATTTTAATCCAAATTTTTAAAAGAATACAAATGTATAGCCCGAAAGAAAGAAAACAATTTAAAAGATGCAGGGGCATGGGGCAGGGGCACTGAGAGTTTGAGATAGGAGTAGGTTCCCCAGGGGTCAAGGCTGTTGATGTGTGAATGAATTGGGAAGGAGAGTTGGGAAATTTTAATCACAGATCTTAAATAACAAAGCCTATCCAACTTAGAGTAATTCAGATTTGTCCTTCTGCCTGGAGATGTTCTTAGCTGCTGTCCACAGCAAATCGAATGAGAAGCTGATCTCAAACCAACAAGGAATAAAGGAAAACCTAGGCACGTCCAAGACCTGACTTTAAATTCCAGCATTTATCAACCCGCATCAATTTTATTATTTTCCCCTAGACAGTGAAATTATATCCGAGTGCAGAGCTGTTTTTAGGAACTATCACTTCTTTTCTGCATTCCACAGCCGTATCTCTAACATATTTGACAACATAGTCGATATAATTTTCAAAATAAATATTAGAAACATAATATTAACCTTAAACACTACTATTTGTAGTATATTAAAAAACAAAACTTTTACTTTTTTGTGTAACATCCCTAGTTGTCCTAGAACTGGCTCTTGTAGACCAGGCTGGCCTTGAACTCACAGAGATTCACCTACCTCTGTGCCACTACTGCCCAACTTATTTTGTGTGTGTGTGTGTATGTGCATGTGTGACATTTTTTACCTTTTAAAAACCAGGTAGAAACCCTAACATTTTTAAATGACTTAAATTTCTAATGAGTCCTGATTGGACATGGGATGGGAACCTTGCTACAACCTCTGACACATCCTCAAACTGAGGACGAGAATCCAAGGTCCTGCAAGCAACCTCAGTAATGGCGGCTCTGTAACCTTTCTTACAAAACAAGCCAGGCTCAGAAGGACAAACACTATACATGACTTTACGCTTACATATGGAATCTAAAAGGGTGGAGCTCCTAGAAGCTGAGAATCCAACACAGGATATTTGGTGCAGGGAAGGGGAGGGTAAGGGGTGGCCTGGGTGTTGGGGGAGGGCTGGCCAAAGAGCACAAACTTCCATTTCTAGTCTGACATATTCCAGACATCTATTGCACAGATGGGCACCAAATGGGCTAGTCATGCATTCGACTGTATATTACACAATATACATGAATAACAAGACACCACATGGTACCCTTTGAAGATATATATATAATTTCTATTTGTCAACTAAATGGGTTTTTTAAATTTTGTGTGTGTGTGTGTGTATGAGTGTTTTGCCTGCATGTATATATCTGTACCACATGCATGCCTGGTCGCCACAGAGGTCAGAAGAGGGCTTTAGATCACCTGGAACTGGAATTACAGGCAGCTGTGAGCTGCCCTGTGGATGCTGGGAACTGAACCCATCCTGGAAGTGCAGCATGGGCTCTGAAGAGCTGAGCCTCCTTCCGGCTCCCATCAACCGAACACTTCTAAGAATGATTCCAAATTGTGGGTGAACCCACAACGGCCGAAGCAATCGCCAAGATTTTATTCCTGGCTCCCTTTTCTAGCAAAGAAAATTTGCACTTTGTAACCTCACAGGAAAACAAAAGGAATTCTTGAGGATGTTGACTCAGTTTTATTCATTAAGTTAAATTCACTCTTCCAGGCTTCAGTAGATCACCAATGCTCCATATGCATTTGTTCAAAGTGCGGCGCTGGGGAGATGATTCAAGAGTTAATAGCTTGTCACGAAAGCATGGTGACTGAAGTCTGGATTCCCAGGTCACATGAAAATTGCTGGGGGAACCTGGCAACCCACCTGTAATTGTGATTCTAGTCTCTAGAGCAAGCTAGCTAGGGAGGCTAGTCATGTCGGTGAACTCTGAGACCTGCCTCGGTGACTAAGGCGGAAGGCTGCTGGAGAATGACTCATTCTACACGCAAACACATATGCACACATGCATACACGCACATACATGTAAATGGGGGGGAAGGAATTCAAGCTGTAAAGAGAACCAGGTAAATCTGTGTTTAAGAAGAAAACCCTCGTTCCTCACATCTTCCCTAGTAGTCAGGGAATTTAACAAACTGGAAGTGAAATGATCGAATCTAAATGCTGTCATTTATCAAGAAAATAAAACCAATGAACCTTCAAAGTAGAGAATGAGACCAATTAAAAAAAGAGACACTTATATTGAAAACAATTTGTGTTGGCAATAGCAGTCGGGAACAGAATTCTGTGGCTTCTGGCAAAGTCATTGAGTTTAGACTGAAAGTTAGTAAAGACAGAAATGAACAAATCAATGTCTACAGTCTTTATTAAAATGCTATTTCCTTCAGTGAGGAGATCCAGGTTTTCTTTGGATTTGCATATGTATTTGGCTTGCAAAACCACTTTTCTAATATACAGCTAATATAATATATATGTCATTTCCGTGTAGCGCGATTATATTGTTATTAAGATAAGAAACCTGTTTCCTTAATGTGTTTCTTCATTTCTACCAACTGAATACTCTTGCAAGGATACTGCCCTTCTGGGGCTTTTTTTTAAAATATATATTATAAAAACAATGAAAGCAATCAGAATTGCATGGCTCCCACCAATAACATACATACATACAATAATTCATTTGTATGTATCCATTAAAGGGTAAAATTTCAAGAACTCATTCAGTAATTTTGTCAAGTACACTACATTGCACCCTATAAATATGTGTGATTATTTTTAAATTAAGAATTAAATCAACTCAAAGCAGAGTAAAGTTGGAGCTGGAGAGATGGCTCAATGGTTAAGAACAATATTGCTCTTACAGAAGACCCAAGTTCAGTTCACAGCATCCACACACTAGCTGTTCATCGTCACCTTTATTGTCTATTCCAGGGGATCTGGCGCCCTCTTCTGGCCTCTGAGGGCACCTGCACTCACATGAACACACCCCACACACAAACGGACACATAATTAAAATAAAGTATGTTTTAAAGAGAAAAGCAATAGCTACCACTTTGGAAGGGAACAGGCAAGAAATAAGCTGCTGGCGTCTAGAAGCAATCTCCTAGAGGAAACAGCCCATCTGAACACGCTGGTTTCCAGTGCACAAAACATCACCACCCCAAAGAGACAGCTCGACCACTGAGCTGAGGCCAAGGGGAGGCCACCAGTGTTCTTTATCCTTTACAAAACACTCACCTTGAAAGCGGTGCCTGATTTAATGAAGTTCTTTTCGAGTACATTATCCAGAGCAGGGTCCAGCTCCTCTCGAATGTCCTCAATGAGAAGGGGGCGACCCAAGGAGAGGCTGTCCTCCAAGTGTGTGCGGAAATATTTGTGGTTCAGAGACGTCACCTGAAGATAAAAAGCCCCTTAGTCTAAAACATCCCCGACAGCGCTCCGGGTGCTAAGTGGAAAGCAAGCCATCTGTTGGATGGATGGCTGGGAATTGAAAGGGCAAAGAATTAAATAAAAGTAACAAGCAAGAGTTCATTTCCAGAACACGGAGAGTGCTGACTGTTGAAACAGTGTCTCCGGTCCAGAAGAGAAGGGACACTCTCAGATGGAATGCCAGAGCACATCTTACCAAATGCCACGGACTCTTCCTATTCAAACTTAAGCAACTAGAGAATCACTCACACCCGGCAAGGTGCCATGAGTATTCTGATATGTATTTACCTCTTCTGGGCTCTCTGAAATTCATGGGTGGCAAGTAAATAAACTTAAGAATGTCAGGCGGCTGGAGAGAGGTTGTGGGGGCTAGGGGAGCTTGCCGCTCTTCAAGAGGACCCGAGTGCTGGGCCCAGCATACGCACTGGACAGCTCACAGTCACTTCCAGCTCCAGCTCCAGGGATCTGAGGTCCTTTTCAGCCCTTACCGGTACTTCACTCACACGCACAGACACATGTGCAGAAACGCAGGCGCACACATCACAAAGCTAAAATAAGTCTTCAAGGATGATGTCAGAAGTGATACACTGAGAAGCAAGGATCTACCCCAGAACTCAGAAGAACATCTGTCTGCATTTCATCATTAACTGTCACCTTTGTTGTAGGCTTCTCATAAAAACTCTTTATTGGGTTGGAGGGGATTCCCCACCCCCCTTCTTAGTTTACTGGCAGCTTGATCATGACTGGGTGCCGGATGGTAACAGGTACACTCCCCACATTTATCAAGATGGTCACATGATATCCCCAATAGTGATGGCCCACTTTGATGTATTAATTTAGATTCAATAAATATTGGAATTGCTACACTATGTAAGAGCTCTGCCGAAAATATAAACATGGAGAAAACCATAAACATGACTAGCAGGAAGTTTATGGTTCAGCAGAGAGAAATGTGCAAAAAGCAATAATTCAAGTAGTCAGACTCGGAGTCCAGAACAGAACCACAGATAAACACAGACAGGTCTCGGGGTGGGCTATGTGAATCAGGGCATGCAGAGAAGTAAGACTCGGGGTTCAGAACAGAACCACAGATAAACACAGACAGGTCTCGGGGTGGGCTATGTGAATCAGGGCATGCAGAGAAGTCCTGATAGAGCAAGCATTAGATAGAGGTTTTGAAGGGATACTGATAAAGACTTTGATCTAAGGTCATCACTGTGAAAAGATATTCTGATTAGCAAAAGAAATATAAGCAAAATTATAACAAGTCAGGACCCCATCTCAAAAAAAAAAAAAAGGAGAGGCCAGGGAGATGGCTCAGGCTACTGCCATGCCTGATGACCTGAGTTCTATCCCTGGCACCCACATGGTGGAGGAGAGAACTGACTCTTGCATGGTGTCTTCTGGCCTCCCTATGTACACTGTAGCACACACACACACACACACACACGCACGTGTGCACGCACATACACAGAGACAGAGAGAGAGAGAAATAATAAGTTTTAAAAATGCACGGGGCATGAGGAATTCTGGGAACAGGATCTAGGAAACACTCAATAGCCCATATTGCTAGCTGACCAGTGGCAACATGATCCCCAAAGAAGTCAGAAATGTCATAACCCTGGCCTTATCTAACCCAGTTTTAAAATTAACCCCAGAATAGGCTCTACAGGCAATGCTGGAGCTGGGCGCACTGTATGGTGCCAAGGGCCTGGGTGAGGCTGGCAGCTGAGGAGGCACTCCTGCTGCTGCTCTCCTATTAGTCCAAACTCAAAGTCCAAAACAAAAGCCACATTCTCCACTGGCCGAAGTAACCGTGCCAGGGAAGCAAAGAGGGATCGGGAGAGTGGGATCAAGAAGGGAAAGAGGCTAGGGAGGTGGAGGCAGGAGGATCCAAAGTTCCAAGTCTTCCTTGTTCACACAGTAAGATCTAGGCCAGCGTGGGACCCAAGAATCCTAAAAACAAATGAACAAATAAAAAGAATGCGAAAGAAACGGCGTCATCAGAGTTGTTGCCCCCGATGCTGCTACACACGAGGACAAATGAGCAAACGCTGGCCAGAAGAAACGTGACATTATGGTTTACATCTGGAATGTTCTCAAAGGGCCATGGGTTAAAGACTTGGTTTTCGGCTTGGAGCCACTGGGAGATGCAGCATGGAGAGGAATGAGTTAACACCTCCAGGCCAGGCCTCTACAGCAACCAGAGCACCACAGCTCCTTCCTCTCTCTTCTCTTCTGCATTCCGGCCACCGTGGCCGTGAGCCGCATTGCCACAGACTGCCGCCATGACAGCTGCCTCACCCTAAAGCCATTGAACCGACTGACAATGGACCAAACTCTCCCAAACTGTAAGTCCCAACAAACCCTTTCTCTTTATAAACTGGTTCATCTCAAGCCGACTAGCACGGACGACACCGTCATGTGCGTCTGCTGAGACGCCGAGAAAACATTATCATTTATACACACACTGAATGGGACGCACCTGCAAGTCGTTTTCTTTTTCCTTTGATTTAATCCATGTCTTCCCCTGAGTCTGGGGATCGATGAGGAGAGGGTATCTGGTGGCCTTTGTCACGATGATGCCGTTCTGAATCGACAAGTCATCGCCGGGTAATCCCTGCAGGCCCCACTCGCCAATCTGAAGGGGAAATGGGCACGTGCCCGTTCAGAGACCCGGAACGTGTTCATTAGTAGGTGAGCGCTTAGAATGGAAAATGGAAACGACTCTGCAACTGGTGTCTGGGGCGGGGGTGGGGGAGCAAACCAACCTGCAAACGGGAGCCCGGTGATGTCAAGTTTAGAAAGCAAATGTAAATATTTATCTTCCATATTTTTATTTTGTATATGCGTATGTGTAGGGAGTAGTTTTGTACATGTGAGTGCGCTGCTTGCAGAGGCCGGAAGAGGGAGCTTATTCCCCCTGGATCTGGAGTTACACAGGCTGTGAGCCTTCTGACATGGCTGCTGAGAACCAAACGTGGGTCCCCACTCTTGATCTGTTTGTCCTCTTAGGCTGTATATATGTTTTATACTTACAGAGATTGTGAAAGGAGGCCAGTATCAGAGAAGAAGATAGCCCCCAGCCCCCAGAGTGTCCTGGCCTTTGGTTCTGCCTACAAGGCTTAAGGAAGGTAACTACGCAGCTGGAGAGACGTTGGCTGTGATGAGCTGGTAGGAGTTCAGCAATGGTAAGTATGTCTGTGTCCTTCCCCAAATTTAAATGGGATAGCATCACAGTCAATGAATTCTCTGGAGATCCAGTGAGCCAAGCAGTGTCTACCTTTGCTAAATTATGCCTAGGTCCTCCAAAGACCCAGATTCATAAGGATTACCTCGATCCACCTTGCCTTCCAGGGCCCGGTGTCTCCTGTACACAATCTACTCCCTATAAGGATAAGTCTAACATTGTTTGAGCTAAAGGCTACTTTTCAGCCTTTAACTACAGAACATGGGGAATTCAAAGCACTGTCTCCCCAAGGAAGCAGCAACTGGTGCCTGTTTGCAAAGCTGAAACAACAAGTCAATCTGAATACAGGAGCCTGGCGAGTTGTGTTGAAAACTGACATTGGCATCAAAATCCCAGCAAGTTAGGCCTGCCATTTGTCATCAGTGCCAGAGCATGCTGGGAGTTAGCCATTTGTGACGGCTAATCTGGGAGTGGGTTGGTAAAGACACTTCTGGGCCGCCTGGGAAGGCCTCTGAGAGGTTCATCTGAGGAGGGAAGTCCCACTTGAGATTCGAGTGGCATCACCCATCTAATGGCTGGGGTCCCCCACTAAATGGAAAGGAGAAAGTGAGCTTTGCACTAGATCTCCCCCCCCCCCCCCCCGCTTCCTGACTGAGG
This sequence comes from Alexandromys fortis, assembly GCF_014885135.2. NCBI lineage: Eukaryota > Metazoa > Chordata > Mammalia > Rodentia > Cricetidae > Alexandromys > Alexandromys fortis. Next base: position 4,143,477 of record NW_026067892.1, on the reverse strand, counting down.
ATGCAAAGGGACCAGGAGCCTCACAACCCCACCTCCATGCTTCTCTGCGCATGATGGACTGTGACCTCAGACTCTAAGTCAAATGAAGCCTCCCTTCTTTGTTTGGTTTTTCTTAGTTTACTCTGTAACAGCAATAAGGCACTAATATACTATAATATCTAATATATATACATATAATATATATGTATCCCTAATACACATATCATACTTACATATATAATATACTAGGATACCTAATATATATAATACCTAGTATATATCATATTTACATACATAATACACTATAATACGCAGGGAGCAACCGCCTTTGCCTCCAATCTTTGAAAGAGAACATAAAAGAATTAACATTTCAAATAATGGAAAGCCATTTAAGCCATCTTAGTTACGGAAGCAGCTTCCAATTGCAGGAAAATAAGGCAGAGCTTTGCCTTTTTGCTGACTGTGGGAACTGAAATGGGGCTGGAATTCCAATGTGGTGGGGAAAGGTCAAACTTACAGTCGGAGGGTCCACCAGCATGGCAATGAGATTCAGGTTTTCGGTGAAAGGGATCTTCCGCGCTTTCAACTCTAACTCCCACTGGTCTTTAAGCAAATAGTTTCTGAATATCTGGTTGAAAGGGCCGAGGTAGGAGAGAAAGCCCGTGCACAGCAGAACATCGCCTACAAGTCTGTTGAGAGAGCAATGCAGCCGCTGAGGCCCAGTCCTCGGGGTGAGTCCCTGGGAGAGCTACGGTGCAGACTTACTTTGCCATAGGGTGTGCAGCACAGACTTTCCTTGCCCCTGACGGGGGAAAACTGTGCAAAAAAAAAAAAAAACAGCCCTAAACACAAAGGGGTAGGAGGGGTCACTTTTGGGTGGCTCAGGGGATGTAAACCAACTCTTTTCCTGCAGTGAGGATGGTGCTTTTTTATTGCACAGCCTGTTCACAGCCTGTCTTAGCAAACACTTAGTGTGCCTTTGTGCATATGTGTGCACATTTGTGTGTGCAGGAACCTATGCACTCTTTCCGTGCACGTGCATGCATGCGTGTGTGTATGTACACGCACACATGAACACAAGCATGTGGGCAAGCTTGCACGCTTGTGTACATACTCTAGAGGTTGATGTCAGATGTCATCCATAGGTCCCATTCCCCGCCCTCCAGACATGCTGTTTTTTGGGACAGGTTTCTTTTCTCTTTGGCTTTGAGTTCACTGGGTGACCAACAAGTCCCAGGGATCCACTTGTCTCTTCACCCTCCTAGTTCTGGGATTCCAGAGGTGCACCATACCACACTGGCTTTCAGCATCTTTGCCTGGCAAGCCCTTCACTGACTGAGTCTTCTCTCCTGCCCAATGCACATGTTCAAAATCACTGAGGGTAAGCCCAGGGAACCTCACAAGTGTCGGGCAGTCTTGGAAAACCCAAACATTGCTGGATGTGCCTCCAGCTAAAAACTCACGCTGCAGAGCTACATGGGGACCCTTTGCTTTCTACTTCAGAGATGTGTTTGCAGCCACTGGGGGTTGCAGAGTGTGGAAGGTGTAGGTTTCATGTGTGACAGAGAGGTGGGATGGGAGTGATGACTTAGAAGGGAACCCACAAGACTAAAACTCCTACCTATTAATCTGCGCTCTGAACTCTTTGCTTTGCTGGGTCCAGCGGACTTTTTCTCCACTCAGCCCATCGATGAGTGTGGAGGCTGCCTGCATCTTCTTCCTACACATGTCTGCATCATTGAGCAGATCCTGCACGTGGAAATGAGAAACGGCTTAGACAACATTTCAAAGCACTTGAGCAGGGGCGTGTTGTGTTCACACATAAAACCACACGGAGGAATTTCTCAGTTTGCAAAATAAATGCAGTTAGAAAATAATAGAGCGACAAATTACCATATTAATTACAATCCGATCCTTCATTCATAAGACAGCAATTTTTTTTAACCTTGTAGGATTTCAAGGATATATGTAAAAGGGCAGGGGATGTAGCTCAGTTGGTAGGATGCTTGCCTAACATGCATGAAGCCTTGGGTTTGATTCCCGGCATCACATGAAGCTAGGCATGACAGTGCATGCCTGTAATCCCAGCACCCCACGGGTGGGGCTTCAGAAGGATCAGAGGTTTAAGGCCATTTTTGGCTGAGCAGAGAAAAGATGGGCTGCGTGAAACTCTATCTCCAAAGTGAACAATTAGTTACATAAACAATAAATGAGGCTAAAATTCAAGGACATTTTATAAGAAAGACTCTAAAATTGTGTAAAGTAGTATTTCTATTCAATAATTTCCAGAAAACAATAAAGGTAAAAATGCTGATAATTCCTTTAATTAGTTTTTCAGTCAGTATGCAAAATAATGGGTTTCATTATGGCATTTCCATACATGCATATGATTATACTTTGCTCATATTCATTTCCCTGTTGTTGTTCCTCCCCTTTTGATGGTTCTGTTCCTCCCTGAACCCCAAGTTTCCCTTCTGTTTTTATGTAATTTGCAAATAGATTATAGGTAGATAGATAGATGAGAGAGAGAGAGAGATACTGATAGATGGGAATAAATGGATGGATGGATGGATGGATGGATGGACGGATGGACAGATAGATGATAGATAGATAGATAGATAGATAGATAGATAGATGATAGATAGATAGATAGATAGATAGATAGATAGATAGATAGATAGATAGATGATAGATACAGGCATAGATACATAAGATACACAGATGATAGACAGATAGATGGATGGACGGATAAGATAGATATGAATAGACAGAGATAGATGGATGTAAGACTAGATTCCACATATATAAGAAACACATTATTTGAGAAACAAAATTACTGAAGATAAGCGTGTACCCTGACTTCAATGTTATCCCACATATCCACGCACTGAAACATCACATGGTACCCATCAAGGATGTCCATGTTTTAGGTATAAGCCTAAAAACTACACTTAATTTCAATCCAAAGCGACTTCCAGTGGAGCGTCAGGACAGCACTTCCACCAGCTCACCATTTTCTCATTCATGGCCGCGTCGAACTTGGCCTGCACTTTATCCAGCTCAGCCTGCTTCTCATCCAGCAGCGCCTGGGCCTTCCCCAACTCTGCATTGGCCACGGCCAGGCGGCCTTCCTGCTTGGCCAGGTTTGCCTAGGAAGAAGGGGCAGAGGTTCGCCAGAGGCACACAAGCTCTATGAAACATTCATGATTTTAGTTCGTAAATTATCGCATAAATCACAGAATTTTTGCAGTTGATGCTACTTCTGAGGTCATCTGTTTCAGGGCAACAACTGGGGAGGCAGGATGTCTTGGGGATATTTTATTAATTTTCCCTTTTTAATTATTAATGTTCACTATGAAAAACAGAAAATGCAACAATGCAAAGGAAGAATTAAAAACTCTGATTTTTTCCTTAGATATAAGCACTGTGTTAAGAAGGCACTAGATGTCATTTTATTCTTTTCACTTAATAGACTCAAATTATTGCCCCACATCCCTAAGATACTTTTAAATAAAAAAATCATTTTATGTGTTTGGGTGTTTTGCCTACACGTATGGCCTAGAAGAGGGCACTGGATACCGTGGAACTGGAGTTGTGAGCCACCACATAGATGCTGGGAATCGAACCCCGGCCCTCTGAAATAGCAGCCAGTGCTCTTAACAGCTGAGCCATCTCCCCTTATGCTTTTCAACTGGTGATAAGACTTCATGATGTTCACCTTACTAATATTTCCCTACATTTATGCACATTATTCTTCTCTCTGGCTTTTAATCCTTAAAAAATGACACAAGGATAATCACCACTGGATAAGCCGGCAGTGTGGTTTGCTGCTTTCCTAAAGATTCTTTGGAAACAAAGTTGCTGTATCAGTAGTTATCTTGTTTCTTTTTCTAAATCCGACAACATGGTAATTATCTGATCTTTGCAACTTTAAAATAATTAATCACTAATACACAGCCAGAGCTCTCTGGGATAGATTCTGATTAAAGTCTCGTTTTCTTTCCTGTTTACTTGTTTGCTAGCTTATTTATTTAGGCAGGTTCTCATTATGTACACCAGGTTGGTCTCCAACTCCCAGAGACCCACCTGCCCCTGCCTCCCAAGAGCTGGGCTTAAAGGCATGCATCACCATGTCCGGCCCAGGTAAAGCTGCCTCTGACCCCCTTGATCTGACAAGGATCAATAGCAGATGCCAGTGTCCCGCCACAGTGTTTCTATTGCTTCCCACTCAAGATACAAATGGATTTTTATGCCTTTTTATGTTTTATTTAGTTCAATACTATCTTATTTCTTTGGTGATGTATTATTATAATTGGATCTTTGCGTCATATTTTTTATTAATTAAAAAAACTTTGCTTTTATGAGGCTTTACTCTGAATTCTGAATTTCTACTAAGATTTTATTTGGTATCTTCATTTCGGGTGTGTTTTCTGTTTTCCCATCATTTCCCTCTATTAAAACTTTATTTTCTATTTCATTCAAAATTTCGAGCTTAAAGAGGCAGTCACATATTAAAAGGCTTCTCAAGAAGAATGGGGTTGCTCAGCTTGCTCAGCCATTTTCTAGCCGCAGAACAATCAATCACAATGTTTTCAGGTTAGTAGGGGCTTGGGGGTTGAGTGTGAGGCCCAGGGGTATGTTGGGATGTGTTGTGCATAGTTAAACCCCTAAGGGTGACTTTTGTCTACTTAAACACAGAAGACGCCCTCACTAGGTGTAGAACGACGCGTGCGTGCGTGCGTGCGTGCGTGCGTGTGTGTGTGTGTGTGTGTGTGTGTGTAAATACGTGTGGGTGAGGCCAGAGGTCACCTCGGGTATCATTCCTTGAGAGCCGTCCATCTTGTTTTTTGAAACAGGGTTTCTCACCCCTTACTCAGAACTCACCGGCTGGGCTCTGCTGATTGGCCAGAGAACCCCAGGGATTACAGCGCTCTACCTGTTCTCACGTGCCTTCTGGGGATCGAACATTGGTCTTTACTCTTGCAAAGCAAGCCTCACTGGTTGAGCCACCCCCTCACCCCTGGCTTTCTCTCCTTTCACAGGGAACTCAGGCCATTCATCTTAGACTGCACAAGTCTTCAGTGTTTGCGACCGGGGACATTTCTAAGCGCTGATCCGCACCTCTGCAAGCTTAGTTTGGAATGCCATGAGCAAACTCCGTCCCCAGTCTCTCAACCTGAGAGGCATGCCAAGCTTGCCTTTGTGGCAGCTTGATTATTATCCTGACAAATTAATTTCTTGTTGAAGTGAACAAATTAGTTTCCGTTGTCTGCATTACCAAGAAGCATTCACCAGATATATAAAAAAAAAAAAGAAAGAAAGAAAGAAAGAGAAAGAAAAAAAGAAAAGAGAGGAGAAACTTTAAAGGGCATAAAAAAAATAGACATGCTGGTCCACGACTTTAGTCCCAGTAGAATTAATCCAAGAGGGAGGCACAGGCAGGCAAGATCTCTGTGAACATCAGGTTAGCATGGTGTGCTGGACCAGCCAGGGAACAAAAAAATTACAAAATTTAAAAATAAATAACAAAATTAAAACATGGCTACATTTGCCCATATTGGTCTAAGTTACAGTCTGTCTGCTCACAGGAATTCTTATGATTGATTTTTACCAAGAACTGATTTACGGGGAAGAGGGAAATTTACCTTCAGAGGCAACACCTCCCTGTTGATGCCATAAAATATTGCCATAGCAAGCGTCCAGGACAGCAAGCCAGCCACATTCCCACAGACTTTTTTGGCGCTTTCAAAAGTGTAATCATCCATGTTAAAATAGGGCTGCAGCAGCTCCACCGTCTCTTCGTTGATGGTGTCCTTGGGGAACTGCTGCAGGCTCCACAGGAATCCCGTAGCGCTCATCAGCTGGAAGACAGTAAGGCAATCTCTCAGGTCTGGGAGAGAAGAAATCCTGCCTTCCTGCATTGGTATGGAACAATCAGCTATGGTTGTTTGAATGAAACCGGTCCCTACAGGCTCACATACTTGAGTACTCTGTCCCTGGTGATGGAACTGTTTGAAAAGGATTAGGAGGTGTGGCCTTGTCAGAAGAGGTGTGCCACTGGGGGCAAGCTTTGAAGATTTAAAAGCCCACATCATTCTCAATCAGACTCTGCCTTGTGGTTGTATCTCAAGATGTGAGCTCTCAGCTACTGCTCCAGTGCCAAGCCTGCCTGCCACCATGCTCCCCACCATGATGATCTGAAACCGTAAGCTCCAAATAAACCCTTTCTTCTGTAAGCTGCCATGATCATGGTATCCTATCACAGAAATAGAAAACTAAGTCATCAACTGATTTTTTTTTCCAAAGAGGTAGGCATGAACTGCTCTAAACACACCAACCCTACTGGTAATTGCCAGCCTAAACCTACAGACTGACAATTTTTTCTAACTTCATGGGAGAGAGAGAGAGAGATGAAAATCCACATTCCTGTGCAGCATCTAAATACTGCCAACCATAAAGACCACCTTCTGGATATGCGGCTGGACCCCACTGGTTCTGGGCATATCTCATTTTTTAAATGGTTTTGAGTGATGCGGGATTCTCCCCTCTGCATGCTGTGATCACCATTAATGAATAAAGAAACTGCTTTGGACTTATAGCAGGGCAGAACTTAGCTAGGCAGGGAAAACTAAACTGAATGCTGGGAAAAAGAAGGGCAGAGTCAAGGAGAAGCCATGGAGCCACTGCTGGAGACAGACGTGCTGAAACTTTGCTGGTGGGCCACGACTTTGTGGTGATGCACAGATTAATGGAGATGGGTTAGATTGAGATGTAAGAGTTAGCCAATAAGAAGCTAGAGCTAATAGGCCAAGCCGTGATTTAATTAATATAGTTTCTATGTGATTATTTTGGGAGTCTGGGTATCCGAGAAACGAACAAGTGGCCCTCCTTACTACAATCTATGTACATTTTGAGTGATACAGTGTTATAACTTGGATCTTGCATATCCCTCTTGGTAGAACAGAAATCACACAGCACTCAGGAAGTGGGGTCAGACTGAAGGTCCATCTCCAGTAGCCCACCTCCTCTAGCAAGGCTCCACTTCCTGAAGCCTATATGACATTTTTCAAGACAGTGCTACCCGTTTGGCACGAAGCATTTGAATGTATCAGTCTGTGGAGCATACTCCACATACAAGAAACAAAACAGGATATTATAATTACAGCCCCTCCCCATCAAACCCTAAATGGGGGCACTAGAACCCCGTCCTTCCTCTTCCTCCCTTTACTTCCTGCTCCAGCTAAGTAGCTTCCTCTGCCGTGTGCTTCAAACACCAAGTGGCTCCTGCCTTGCCACAGGCCCAAAGTGCCAAGTCCAGTAATGGCCTGAAACAAAACAGTGAGCCAAAATAAACCTTTCCATTTTATAAATTTATTCTCATGGGCACTAAATGATGGTGACAGAGAAAATACTGAATAAGGTGAAGTCGAAGCTAAACTCTTGAATATGTGGCAGTTGGCTGCAACCTGCCAGCTTGCAGGGCTGATTCTCCACGTCCTGGGATATCTGCTGCACCTCACGAGACTTACCAAGGTTCTCCTTACCTTTAATGACTCTCCCCACGAGGGCTTGCAGCAAGGCTTCTCCGGGTCCATAGTAACAGGGTCGATCTTCTTCTGGAATAGCAACAGCACACAGTCCATGATCCTCATAATCAGATGAGGCGGTTTGGCGAGCTTCCTGACCGTGGCAATGTCATTTGGTTTGATGGTCTGTGGTTGGGAACACGAATCAATAACATTTCTTTTTCCTGAGTGGTACTAACAAGCTTATATATGGAAACCTAATACTTCTAAGTGGCTAAAGCAGAAAACAATCAAAAGCACATTTCTTTATCTTCCGATTCCTAACATTCTCTCCTCAAGGGATCAAACTCTAAGGTTTCTGCATAATGGCTCCTTCATGGTTGGGCTCCGATTTCTGTTAGCCTTTATTCATGCTCTGTTGCCCCTTCGATTGACTGACTTAAGGGGTCACTATCACTCATAGCCCCCTGCCCAGACCTCTGCTCACATAACTGGTATGCAACAGTTAGACAGCTTGCATCCTAGCCCTGGGGACGCAAAGACAGGAGGCTCTCAGGGGCTTGCTGGCCAGCTAATCTAACTGAATCAGCCCCAGGTTCAGTGAGAGACCCTGCCTCAAAAAATAAGGTGGGGAGTGGCGGAGTTAGACATCTGATGTCAAATTCTGCTCTTCATACATACGTGCATGCAGACATGCATATACCTGCGCACATGTGTATTTGTACACACAAATATGTACATATGCATACAATACATACAAAAATGGAGAAAAAAATGTTTTTAAAGAGAAAGGAGACAAAGTCCTGAATATCAGAAATCTTACTTTTAGTTTTCATTTTTTGGGCTGTCCTGTCTCTGGAAAGGGGAGAAACTCCATGGAAACCAGAAAAATTACTACAGCACATGGCTTATGAAAATATGCTTAGGACTGTGAGCTGGATTTAGATGAAGTCATTGCCTGGTGTGATGGTTTGAATGAAAATGGCCCCATAGGCTCATATGCATGAATACTGGGTCCCCAGTTGGTTTGAACAGTTTGGGAAGGATTCAGAGGTGTGGTCTCATTGAAGGTATGTGGGGAGTGGGGGGGGAGCTTTGAGGTTTCAAAAGACTCAGGGCATCCCCAATGTGCTCTCTGCCTCCTGTTTGGGGGCGGCTGTGTGAGATCTCAGCTGCTACCACAGCTGTCTACCACAAGACTTCGCTGCACCATCACGAACACTAGCCCTCTGGGACTGCAAACCCAATTAAACTCTTTCTTTCATAAGTTGCCTCGGTCATGGTGTCTTCTCAGAGCAACAGAAAATGAACTCAGACACCTGATGTCCAAGATAAGGAAGACGAAGAGAGCCAGATCAATCAGCATCTTAGGATTCATCCAGCTCAGCGGCTTCTCTTTCCTATGTCATTACATGACCTGTCAAGGGAGTGCGGGTATGACCTGGACACAGATCTAAGTGATTACTACGTATTCATCCATGTGACAGCTACAGGCATTCTTCTATTCAAAGCAACAAGAGCAAACAAAAGCAGCCTTGCCTCCACAATCTCCCGAAGAAGGCAGAGAAAAGACAAGGGCTTCAAAGCAGGATCTCTGTCATGAAGAAAGATAGGGTGATGGCAAAACACAGAAGAGCTCAGAAGAACCAGAAACCTGGAGGAGTGAGGGTTGGGCCCAGCTATGAAGAATGGCTGTGATTGGGCACAAAGGCTAGGGAAGGCAGTCCTGGCAGGAGGAGGGGTCTAAGACATCTAGGTCCATCTAAAGGTAACAGGTCATGATTATTCTAGAACTCTACAGGTGCTGCTGTGTGAGCGGACCTACTGTGTGTAGGGACAGAATAACTAGGGCAAAGTTCAAAACTTAGGAGCCAGGCTGTTAGCAGCAGCAGAAGCAAGTACACAAATAGATTATAGATAAATGATAGATAGATAGATAGATAGATAGATAGATAGATAGATGATAGATAGATAGAAAAAATAGATAGGTGATAGATGATTGATAGATATTATGATGAATAAATAGGTATAAATAATAGACAGAACACTATCAATGTGCCCACCAAATTTATTATTTCTAATGCCTACACGAAACTTCAAGAATCCACGAGGGATTATAACATCTATGGAGACCTATAAAGTTCAGTATATTGACTCCAGATAATGTGAATACAATTCGTGGTCATGAGACGGAAAGGCCTCCAGAGCCATGCCCCTGTTGTATTTACTGTATGTATGTGGTATATACATACAGTTGAAGCTGCTTGGTAGGCTGAGCAGGAGGATGGCTGGAGGTCAGCCTGGGCAGCATAGCAGGACCACTCCCTCCTTCTTTTAAAAGAAGAAAAGGGAAAAGTGGGGGGGGGGGAAGAAAGGGAGGAAAAGAGGGGAAAAGGGAAGGAGAGAGGGGGGAAGGAGGAAGAGAGGGAAGGAATATGGAAGGAAGGGAGGGAGGGACGGAGGGACGGACGGAGGGAGGGACGGAGGGACGGAGGGACGGAGGGACAGAGGGACAGAGGGACGGAGGGAAAAGGTGCCCTCTTTCCTCCTAGCTGCAGACACCCAGCTAGGAACTGTCTCCTTAGAGAAGTGAGAGCCACAAGAGGGCCTTAAAGAGGGAGTGTCTAGGATAAGGTTGTCTACGTAATCTGAATCCATCATGCTCTTAGGAGACATGTCCAACCTTAGGGTCCCCAGCCACGTGTGTCCCAGGACAGCTTTGAGTGCAGCCCAACATATCTGTAGATGACAATGTAATATCTCAATGTCAAAAGATTGTACAATCCCAGGTTAGGCCCCTGCCCACCAGCTCTGTTTCCCAGTTTCCAGGGAAGGCTGGTACAGGAAAGCAAGCAATGGGCAACCAGAATCAAGCACACAGTAAACCCTGCTGCCAAGGACATATGCCAACAGAGACAAGTCTCCAGATGAAGTTATGGACAGAGCTAAGAACGCCACTCCGCTTCCTGATTACAAAGTACCAAGGTTAATTCCATGTAAAGAAACCAGCACCAGTAGGATTTGCCGCAGCTGGGAGAAGGGGGCGGTGCTCACATTCAGGGCAGCCTCCGCTTCTTCCAGAGCAGGTTTGGCGGCCTCCAGTTTGCTCTCCGCTTTCACCTTCTCACTGTCGATTTCATCCACGATCTTCTGGGCTTTGTCTTTTACCTCCTGGACTTCATTTTTCACTTTGGCTGAAGCCTGGGCACTCACCGTGACTTCCGCCAGCACCTGGTAAAGAGAGGACACCAAACTCTTTAAAGTCAAATGTGTAGGTGTGCATCCAGGAGATTCTTACGTAGTAGAGTGTAAGACAAGAATATAAAAGCAAAGCTCTCCATCTAAGTCACCTGTATTTTAATGTGTATTAAAAGGTACTTCAAGAGAGCTAGAGGGATGGCTCAGCTCTTTCAAAGGACCTCAAATTCAGCTCCGACACACCCACATCAGGTGGTTCACAATCATCTGTAACTCCAGTTCCAGGAGACCAGATGCCCTCTTCTGGCCTCCATAGGAACTGCATGCATGTGAACACATACAGGCATGTATATACACATGATTAAAAATTAAATCTTTAAAAAATAGTTCTTCTAGGTGGTACCCTGTGACACACCATTTTCTGAGCTATCCTTGACCTTAAAAGTATATATAAACAAATGTTGCAAGGGTTCATAAAAATGGTATTTCCAGTCTAAGACCTTTTGGATAGTTAAAATAGTTCAAGTACAATGGAGCAGAATAAGAAGCCATATTGAGTCTCCTAGAACAATAATAAAAATAGCTAATATTTGTTGAGGGTCGGGCACAAGCTGGGACAATGCTTGCCTAAAGTGCCATTCAATTCAGCAACTGGCTGCGGGTCCAAGCTCAGGGTGCCACTTTCTAACTGACTCTCAGCAGACTTTGAAAGCAGTCTGGTTGGACACAAATGAGCCACACAGGTGTCCCATCCCCTCAGGAGGGGGACTTTGGGTTGTTGTTCCTTCTTTACTCCACCAACTCCCTCTCTTAGCCTTTTTCTTACTCAGAAAAAAAATTGATGAGCCTTGGCTCCTGTAAGAAATCAGCTGACAGTTCAGGAGAATGTGCACGGACAGACGAGTGAGAGCAAGAGCTTAGGTGGAGAGAGAAAGAAAGAGAAGACTATTCTAGACCAGGCAGAAGATGTCTGACCACACCTACTTTGTTGGTTTAGGTCCTGTTTGCGTTAATACAGTTTTGAAATAAAGATTTTTGTAAGTAATTTTAATCAATTTTTTGAGAATTACATACAACATAAAAATGCTTTTTAAACATGGGGAGACGTTTCTTGTTGGTGGGGACAGGGTACGTGCAAACTCACTTCATCTGCTTTCACGGACGCCACGGCCAGTTCCTTCTCCTTCACGGCGAGATCCTGCGAGAGTTTGGCAACAGATTCGCTGGCCTCCATCAGCTTGTCGAGACCTTTACAAACACACGGACAGGTCCTTGCCGGTTACGGCACAGCCTCACACCAGGTACGTATTCACTAATGAGCACACACAGGGCAGGCACAGTGTGTGACATACATCAAACACATCCCGGCTCATTACGGACAGAGATACACCTGTCTTTAGAAGGAGACCGACCACTTTTCTTACATGCCCAGCTTTTCTCGTGGGTTCTGGGGATCCGAACTCGGGTCCTCTTGCTTGTGCAGCAGACACTTTACCCACGGAGCCATCTTCCCAGCCCCCAGTTTTGTCTTGTTCCAGTTTTGCTTTTTCCCACAAGATGGCTTTTCCTGGCCAGCAGGCAGCACTCAGGAACTGTAACTCACACTGGCACAGTGAGCCCAGGGCTAAAAGAGCCATCAGCTGGTGCTAGACAAAGAAAGGGCCTGCGTTCACAAACAGACCTGGTGTTCTGCCAGGCCAAAGGGCATTTGCTAACATGACCTACTTCTAATAATCAAATTAGTATTTGTATTGAACAAACACTCAGAAGTTCAAGGTCAATCTGGACTATATATTGAGTCGGAGGTCAGTGTAGAATATAGGAGACACTATCTCAAAAATACCAAAACAACTATTAAAAAAATTAGTATTTGGGGACTGGGAGGATGACTCATAGATTAAAAGTCTGCACTGTTCTTGCAAAGAACCTAATTTCATTCCCAGTATCCATGTAAGGCAGCTCACAAATTCCTGTACCCACTTCCAAGGGACTCAATTCCCATATGCACCTGCACTCATATGCACACACACACACACACACACACACATAGCCACACACAGCTACATGCACACATACACACACAGTCATACACCCACACAGTCACATGCACACAGTCATATGCACACACACAGCCATATGCACACACACAGCCAAATGCACACAAAAAGCCGCATACACACAGCCAAGTACATACACACAGCCACATGCACACACACACAGCCAAGTACATACACACAGCCGCATACACACACAGCCACATGTACACACACAGTCACGTGCATACACACAGCCACATACACACACACACACAGCCAAGTCACACACAAAGCCACATGCACACAGCCACATACAAACACATGCACACACACATGCACACACAAAGACACATAAACACACACAGCCACATACACACACAGCTACATACACACATAGCCACATGCACACACAGCCATATACACATACACATAATTCTTAAAACCTAAAAAAACGAAGAGTGTTTGATTTTCAAACGCAATGATATCCATCGAATAACATGTTGGGATCGCCATCAAACAAACCCTAAAAGAGACAAAGCTGGCCATTCCCTTACCGATATTCATCCGCTCTGCTTGTTCATTGATGAACTTCACCTTTTCATTGTAGATGTTTTTATAACCATTTATAAATGAGAGGTATGATTTGGGAGTCACATGGGCTCTTCGGCGGTATCTGCAAACGGAATATAAAAATAGCCCCTCTTAGACACTCTACCGTCTTCCTGTGAAGTACCCCATTGCCACACCCACCGTGAAAGCTATGAGCAGTACCTGACATTCCAGAGGGCCACGGGATCCTTGACCTGACTCTTGCCCTACTCGGGCTGGTGTCTCAGCGTATGGGAAGCTAGGGAAAGGATGCTGCATAACCCCATCAGGGTTTGTGAAGATTAAAGAAATTAGCATACATGAGCATGCTCTGTTAACAGGGAGTTTCTGGACAGACCGGGGGAAGGGGGGGCGGGGCGGACGGGACAGTGGGAGGGACAGCAGGGCAGACGCCAATGGGCTCTGCCACTCACTTTCACCTAGCTGCTGTTAGCGGCTCATTATAGACCAGCCTCTCCCCTGTCTAGCTGGGTTGGCCTTGAAGTCTGAACAGCCACACTGGACTCAGGGTTCAACTCTGAGGCTTTATGCTTCAGTCATCATCATCACCACAGAAATAAACAAAAGAGGCGATTCTACATCAGAAACTAAGGTCTGAGTCTAGACTCTAAAATCTGACATTTCTGACTTACAGGCTCACCTTTTGGAGTTCTGGGGCTTTTAACATTTTCAGAGTTTCTTTGGTTTTTGCCTCTTGTTTGTTTGTTTAGAACGGACAGACAGGTATGTAACTACCGCTAGAGCATTTTGTAAAAATGTTCACTTTGTAAAATCATGTTGTAGAAACCATTCTTCCACTTTAGAGAACGGGAAAAGTTTGAAGGACGCAGCTAAATTTTCAGAACTCAAGAAAGGCATTTGTGGCCACGTGGAAAACTAAAAGGAAATGGATGCTTCCGGGTGGTGATGCAGAAGAAGTGACATGTGCCTGACTGCGAGGATTCGTGCCCGCTAACTCCAGAGTCTGTGAAACACCTAGAATCGTTTAGGAATGGTCTGGACATGGTCCTAGCAAACAGAAGGGGTTGGCATAAGCCAACACTCCAAGGCAAGCGCATCCCTCAGAAGTCCCAGTGTTACCCAGACTCTGCACAGAAGCAGGGAGCTCGATATCCCGGCGGCCCCTGCAGACCCTACTTTAGTCCTCGCTGGCATCCGTACCCATCTTGGCTCCCGTGCATTGTGGAGCAAGGAAACCTTCCAGTATTTCTAAGCTCCGTGGCCAGCGTGCTCGGAATGAGCACACCATGACTGTTCTTCCCAAGTGGTCCTCCTGCACCCAATTAAAGTCCTGTTTCATAATTAATCACCAGAATAGCTTTGATAAGACTTGGCTATGCAAATGCCAAGCCTAGAATGTTCCCTCAACATAAGGTAATAAAGAAACTTAAAAACAGTGTCCTTCTTTAATCAGAATAAATAATGCATTGGGATGAGAAGCTCATTTGAAACCGTTTATAAGGAATTATTTAGGTCATTTTCAAAACAAAATTAAGCAAATGAAACTGTGATTCATTAAGCATCTGCTACTTGGAGTCCTGGAGGGCACAGAGGTATTTAAAAGTATGGCCCCTGGTTAATTTTTAAATCTTGCTTATCTGGCATCTTTTCATTATTTAATTACTAGGAAATCAATGCAAGAAAGATGTGGTGTGGCTGGGCCTGCGCAACCAGGCTACGCAAAGGGTCTTCACATTTAATGCCTCTTTGGAGAGGACTTTGCGGCTCCGGTTCCAGCAGCTACAGATCTTATGAAAGAAACCTTGCTTCCCTTTGGAAACAGTGTTCACGGCTGCCCGGCTTCTGTGAGCTCACGCACCTTTGGAAGTAATTCTCACAGCTCTCGGAAACCATGTCGTGAAAGAGTCCCATGGTTTCGACAACCTGCCTCTTGATCTCACTGGAGCAGACAATGTTATAATCGGCAAGGAAGTAGGAGGCTACAGCAATCAAAGCCTCCTTGGGCCAGCGGCTGAACCAGTCCATGGTGCAGCCAGAAATCAAGCCAGGGAACTTGAGGGACCGGGCCCGGAACTTCTCGCCAACCTGCGGAGAGCAAGGTCAGAAGACGTGAGAAGCACAGAGCGAGGAAGGCCAGCTGGAGGGAGGGATAGAGTCACAGCCGTGTGACGCTGAAGGTTAAATAACACCTTCTCAGACTGCAGCAGAACATCAAGTCAGTGTTTAGCTGGAGGAAGGCGCGGTGCCCTGGGAAAATGGCTACTGTATGGTGTTCAAGTCCAGGAGCTACCGCCTAAGAGCAAAGTGACAAACTGAGCTCTTGACACAAGGTCGGGGACGGGGGACGCCTGGACACTGGAGCAAGTACAAGTGTCTCGGATGGAAAGAAGATTTTCTAAACCCTCCCTTTGGCTATCTATTGAAACAATGGACCCCAAGAAACGAGAATACCCCTGGACTCTCATTCTTGCTACATGAAGGAAAAGGCTGAAGCTTGGAGCCAGTTAGAGGAGAAGCTTGTCTGCAGGAAGAGACCTCACACAATCCCGACAGTTTGTCGGACCACCGTGGAAGATAGACTGGAGCCCAGAGAACGACAGTGGGCAGGACCACACCTTGACAGGGCCACCCAGATCCTGCCTCCTGTCTAAACTCAAACCTCAGGACAGGACCTGGAAGATGGACTTGGGGCAGTGAAGGGGCATGTCACTGGGCCTATTTGTCCTTTCTCCCAATGTGACCCCATTGAATAAATTTAGCTTGTCTCTTTCATTGGCTTGTTGAGTACTGGTGTCCAAGGCTGGCCTCTGTGAGCTGCCCAGACCTTAGTCTCTGCCCATAACAGGCATAGAAACACAGGCAGCTTAAGGAACAGCTGGTCCCTCTAGGGTAGCAGTTAGGGAGCTAAGGAGACTTCCTCCAAGTGTCTGGGAAGTGCTGGATGTGGGAGCAGAGCTGGGTACATTTTACAAGGCAAGAGAAGAGAGGGAAACTCAACCGAGTACAGAGAAGAGCTCTGACAAGCAGGGCTGTCTCCTCCCGCGAGAGCAAGGCGACCCTCTGGGGCAGGGCAGAGCTCAGCAGTAAAACATCCCAAGAGAACACAAATGTCCTACACGTATGCTTTCTAGCAGTGTTGCCCAGCAAGGAAGCCACTGACTACACGTGGCCAGGAAACACTGGAAATGGGGAAATGGGGAACCAGATTTTTATTTTGCATAATTTCAGCTAACTAAAATTTAAGGAGCCACATGGGACAAATGACTGCCAGACTGGTAAGCACGGTGAGCTAGACATACTCAAAGTTGGAAAATCCAACTCAAAGTTGGAAAGAATAGTCTAGATATCGTGTCCATACTGGAGATACAGATGGGTGAGCTTGTAACATTAAATTCTTCATGATTCGAATAAAATATGTCTCTTGTCATTTTGTGAACTGTTAAGCTATACAGTGGCCTCAAATAATTCATATATTCTTGCATGGCGTACACTGGTGATGAGATTTGAGTCCAAGGAGCATGGTATTAGGGGAGAAATCATTTTAGTTTCATGAACAAAAGGTTTGTTTCTGACCAAACAGCCATTCAGAGAAGGTCTCCTGTTAGATGCATGATTCCGCCTACATTAAAGAACGAAGACTCACCGGGGAAAAGCAGAGAACAACATGCAAATTCTTCCTGGACCTGGTGATGAAGTATTCATACAGGTTGTCAAAGGTGGGAGGGTGGCGCGGCAGCTCCCTCTTCATCACCGGCACCAGGCCTTGGGTGATTTCATCCAACTCGTCTCGGGCAAACAGATTGGAGATCTTTGAGGGACAGGCAAGAAAGTGAGGAAGTGACGTGAAATTTAAATAATTAATAATTTCCCACTGCTGTGAGTCTGGTTAGCCACCCTCCCTTTGTCCTCCCTCCTTCTCTCTCTCTCTCTCTCTCTCTCCCTCTCTTATGCTCTCTCGGTCACACGCGTGCATGCACACACACACACACACACACACACATCACCATCCCCCCAAGACTCCCTTCCTGCTGCTCCTCAGCCACATGCCAAGTTTGCCAGACATGATCAAGAGCACGACTCTTTTATTGAGCACAGTAATCAACAGCAATTCACAGTGCACCCCCTCCCTGTTAAGAAGCTGTCACTCTAAGAACACCCCCCCCCTCACTCCTCCAATCAATGCTCTCAAGTATCCAGTGGCTGACAGGTCCTCTCAACTCTACTCCTAAGACATGTTACTTAGCCCCGGTCCCATCAAGCGCCAGCAATCACCCGTGTGCTAGCCAGAGTCAACAGCTGCAGACCTGCCCTTACCAAGGGAGCACTTTGGGGGCTTCCCATTGGCTGGTATCTGAGAACATGGCTTTGGGGCTAACTCTTCCCTTACTAATTGTCAAGGTGTTTCCCCTGAGCTTAAAGTAATCAGGCAAACACTGCCGATATATGGTCAAGGCTGTGTTTCTCCTAGGAGTCCAGAGTTTTGGCAGCTGTGGACGGCTCTAACAAGATCTTCCGATTTGGAATCCCACACAGGCTTCCCTGAGCGGAAATGTGATGTGAACAGCATGGGGTACACATGTCAGCATCTCTTCCTGGAGGGAAGGCAGGTTTTATATGGACCCTCAGGGAAAGCACAGGACACCTGGACATCGGTTCCCCAAGGCTATGTGTGTGTGGTGTGTGTGTGTCTGTGTGTGTGTCTGTGTGTGTATTGCCATGTGGTGGTGTACATTATGTGTGCTGGTGTGTATGAACACGCATGTGGAGGACAGAGGATAGTCTCAGTGTCTTTCTTCAGACACCATCCAGCTTGATTCTTGTGACATGATCTCTCTCTCTGACTTAGAACTCACAAAGTAGGCTACACTGGCTGGCCAGGGAGCCAGGAATCCACAGAGATTTACCTCTCCAGCAGTGGGATTCCAAGAACTTACCACCATGCATGACTTTTATTATTATTATTATCATTATTATTATTATTAAATATGGGTTCTAGGGATCAACCTCAAGCAAGCACTTTACTGACCAAACCGTCTTCACAGTCCAGAAAGTCTCCACATATGACCCAGCTGGGCACCCTCACTATAAATCTCAGCCATTAGTACAGCTATGTGCTGAGTGCTGGCGACCTTCTGATGAAGTACGAAAGGTGGGTGGCCATGGGAAACAGGAAAGCAAGGCCCACCCCACCTGCTTCCAGCAAACAAATTCATTCAACCATTCTACACTCCCAACTGGCAAATAGGTGGCGAGGTAAAATAAGGCATAGGTCCAGGCTGAAGGTAAAAATTAGGCCAGAACTGTGTTTAAGATGGAATAAATAAAACATACTATATGTATATATGGAGGGTAGGCAGCATTCATTTCACACAAATACAAAAATAAAATGAAATAACCTACTACATCGTGTGTGCCTAAATCTCATTTCTCAAGTCAAGAATGTATGCAAAACAACCCCGCTTTCGTAAAGTTCCTGTTCTTCCTACACAAATGAGATTTGGATTTAGGGGCTGGGGAGACTGTTCAGCTGATAAAGCACTTGCCTTGCCAGCGTGAAGACTTAAATTCCGTCTCCAGAATCCACATTTTAAAAACTAACAAAAGCCAGGTGTGACATAATCCAGGTACTGGGGCCCTGATTTTATTAAGCCCCAGCACCTACAGAAAAAGCCATGCATAGAAAAACAAACAAAACAAAACAAAAAGTCATGCACAGTGGCTCAGTGTTTGCAGTCCCAGCACTGGGGAGATGGAGACCAGCAGACCCCAGGGCTCACTGGCCAGCCAGGGTCCCATGCACACCAGCCCAAAACAAACAAAGCAAAGAGAGGTGGGTGGTGACTAGGCACAGTGACAGCCATGGACGTCTTGGACGTTCCACATGCAAATTCACACGTGTGCACATGTGTCCACATACATTCATACACCTAGATGTGGGCGCACGAGCACACACACATCCACACACGCACGCACATCCACACTTTCTCACTGTGAGCGGCCCCTCTCTGAGACCCACCTCCCCCGAGGACAGCAAGTTATTAAGGTATTCCAGGAACGCCTCGTCTTTTATCTCATTGTCCGTGAAGATGAAGGTGATGCCCTTGCCTTCGGCTCCGGCAACTTTGTACAAGTTCTTTAAGTCTTCTATCAGATTGCTCACATTGTAGGACCTAGAAGAGAGGCAGCAGGTGGTTTTTCAGAGATGTGAATGTAGCTGGAGAGACTGCTCAGCAAGTTAGACGTGCTCGCTGCTCTAGCAGAGGACCCGAGTTTGGTTCCCAGCTCCCACACTGGGGAGCTCAAAAGTGCCTGTAGCTCCTTTCCCAGGGGACCTGGAATCCTCTTCTTGTCTCTGCAGACACTGCACACACATCTTGAGCATACAGACGAGCAGGCACACACAAACACATAAACTTAAAAGTAACCCATTAACATATATAATCATAGTTTATCTCAAGGCGCAGTAATAAACCACGATAATTAGAGCAAAACTGCACTGGCTCCAACACAATACTGAGTAATGGTGTCTGCCGGAAAAAAAAAACGGGGAGTAGAGATAAAGGACTACATGTTACCATTCAAAATAAGTATGTTGTATACATCTCAACAACAGAGACGTGGGGCGTTTAACGGAGGGGGCCTGGAGATAATAACAGGACAGGAAAATGAGCATCAACACTATCCAGCCATCCGAGTCAGCAGATACTGTCCAAGGGGATATACACCCAACACCTACAACTAATCTGAAATCTGGACGACTTTGGTTTTGGGGGTGGGGAAGTCGCAACAAATTATGAATAAAATCAGTGGCAAATTATGTATCGCAGTCATGTGCACAGCTCACCAAGTGGCTAGATACAGGGAGAGCCTACAGTACATTATGCAATTTGGCCTAAGTAACTGAAATACTGTGGAGAGCGGGCCACCGGTTGTGAAGAGGGGGCTTCTTCTGTCCACCTGTTTCCTGGCGGACCTAAGTGTCTGGGATCACAGATTCAGACACAGGCAGGAATGTGGCTCAAAACCAACAAGGGAAGAAGTACTGGAGGCTGGAGTCTCTACCAGCTGGAGGAAGTGCACGGCCCACTCAAGGACAGAACCATGGCTTAGCCAGCCACCGGAAGGTAGGCTCTGT
>NW_026067892.1:4120206-4121083 GCF_014885135.2 Alexandromys fortis | reverse complement strand
TATTTTTTAAAAAAACAACAAATTTAAGATTGATTTTATTACTGTGTATATATGTATTTCTGCTCTTGCTTAAGGTATTACGTTTGTGCAGCTCATTTAAAAATGTAATATATAATTAAAATTACAGATTAATAGAAAGTAATTTATAATAGTCAAACTGTAGTCATGTTAGTTAGGTTTTCTAGACATACAGAGATATATTTCAGTTAGATAATCTTCAATACTTCAAAGATACACAGAATATGGCATTTAAGAGGTTTTAAAAACTTAGACTTTTCTCAACAGTAAGACATGTCTACCCCTGGTCACACCAATTACTTCAGAGAGGTTGATGGGTATTGAAGAAACATGTTATGGAATTTGCCTTCAATGTAACAAGATTAGCCATTTGAGCAAAAAAAAAATCTCTCTGTGGCCATTGATCGCCTGTAGCTCTTCATCTCTGGGGAGGGTCTGACGAATATCTCCCACCCACATTGGCAGGCTGACTGGTGCTGTCATGGAGGTCTTTGCCTGTGGGTGTACTACTTACCCATAATCTGTGTGAATCTTCTTATATACGAGATTTTACTTAGAAATAGAGGGCCAGAAAGATGGCTCAGTGGGTAAGAGTACCTGCTATCAAACCTGGTGACCTGAATCCAATCCCTCAGGACCCACATGGTGGGAGAAGAAAACAGGCACCTGAATGTTTTGGCATGCCCACATTTATACACGCATGCACACACACACACAAAGTAAGTAACAAGTATTCAAAAAAGAAATGAGGCCGGGCGGTGGTGGAGCACGCCTTTAATCCCAGCACTCGGGAGGCAGAGGCAGGCGGATCTCTGTGAGTTCGAGACCAGCCTGGTCTACAGAGCGAGTTCCAGGACAG
>NW_026067892.1:4103408-4119239 GCF_014885135.2 Alexandromys fortis | reverse complement strand
GTGTGGGGCAGGGGTACACGTTGTACAGGTACCCAAGGAGGCCAGAAGAGGATATCAGATCTGCTGGAGCTGGAGTTGCAGGCAGTTGAGAGCTAACCAATGCGGGTCATAGAAACCAAACACCAGTCCTCTGGAAGAGCAGCAAGAGCGTTAACCTCTGAGCCGTCTCTCCAGCCCTCGTTTAATTTCTTTAAGACTTTGTGGATGCTAAGGATACACAAAGTGTAAGAAAGGGTTAAAGCTGATTGTGTATTGTCTGCCGTATGGACAAGGAATCATACAGACACTGATGGACAAGGAATACTGCCATCTCTCTTCACAAAGTATCGAACTTCTGTGATTAGCAAGAGTTAAGGGGATACTTTTACAGAAAGCCCGTGGGAGCTACCCTCCCACCTGGTGTGGCTTCTCTGTGTCAGATTCCTGCAGTTCAGATAAAGGGCAAATGGGGGCTCAGAGCTTATGCTGGCCCTGTGAAGACACCGCAAAAAAGGCCGTCTTTTAGTCTTTTATTCTAATGCTACCAACTAGGAAGAATGCAGGTGGCTCATTGAATCCATTAGTATCCATAAAGGTATCTATTATTTTAAAAGATTTTATTTATTTTGTTTTATGTCATGTTTTGTCTGAGTGTCTGTCTGGGTACTGCATGTATGCAGTGCCCAAGGAGGCCAGAAGAAGCGACAGGCCCTCGGGACTGGAGCTAGAGACAGTCGAGATACTGTGTGGGTGCAGAGAACCAAACCTGGCTCCTCTGGAAGAGCTCTCAGTGATTCTAACCACTGAGCCATCTCTCCAGCCCCTTTAAAAGTTACTGGTTTTTTTTTTAAACATATGATACATCTGATGACACTTTGGTTACACATGGATTACGTCACATTTTACACCTAGATGAGGGTCTCAAGGCCTCCGAGTCGTTGCCATGGTGGGAGTTTAGTAACTAATGAGTTAGATGTGTCATGTGCAAACCTTGAGACACTAAAGAATTTCACTAACTTTGAGACTGTATCCATGCATGACGTCATCACTGCTAGGAAGAATTCCTCTTCCATCATCCAATCACATAATGGAATAACCTGTCTGGCAGCTTTTCATCAATGGATCACACCATGCTACCTCTAAATAGTGTTTGGCTGAAAGTGTCACCTCAGCCCCTAACATCCTTATCCAAAAGTCTGGAATGTTTGGCTGGTGGCTTCACTCCAGCCCCTGGCATTCATTTTGGAATGTTGGGTAGAAAGTTTCATTTCAAGCCCCTTCCCCTGGGGGTTGCTTCAGTTCAAACTCCACCTCCAAGAAAGCCCGTCAAACGGTGACCCCTCCCCATGGAGGGTCAAGACCACTCCCACAGGCTATATAAACTGCCCTCACAAAGAACAAACACTCTTTCTGACTCTCCTTTTCCCTCTCCTGGTTACCAGTCTTCCTCCCCAGGGGGCTGGAGGGCCACTTGGGAGCCTGGCATCCATTAAACCTGGGCCATTCTCTAATTTGGTTTGATTTGGATTACTGCATTGGTGGAGAGGTTTGTCAGGCCAGAAAAACTTAACAAATAGCTCTTTTTCCCCATCAGTCCAATGCGCCTTTCTTTCCCCTCCCTGTCAGTTTGTCCCCAGTCTGCTCTCCAGCCAGAATGCTGACACTTTGAAAAATTGTCTTTTCATCCCTGGGCAACAAGATTCCCACAACAGGGCTGTGGAGATTGCTCAGTAGATAAGAGTCTTTGCTGTGTGCCTGGCAGTGGTGGTGCATGCCTTTAATCCCAACACTTAGGGGGCAGAGACAGCCTGTTAGTTCAAGGCCAGCCTGATCTACAGAGTGAGTTCCAAGACAGCCAGGGCTACACAGAGAAACCCTGTTGAGACAGACAGACAGACAGACAGACAGACAGACAGAGTTCTTGCTGTGCAATCATGGGGACCAGAGTTCAAATCCCAGCACCCATGTAAAAAGCCAGGAATGATCATACACCCCTGGCATTATGAGGGGCAGAGGCAGGAGGGTCACCAGAGATGGTTGGTTGCCAGAGAACCAGTTTCAACGAGAGCTCCTGTGTGTGCCAAGGGAATATCGTGGAGAATGAGAGACATCTCCCTGGCCTCTTGTGAGCATGGGCACACACGCCTGCACACGCAATAATTAAGCATAACTCCAAGAAAGAGCATTTCTTCACGGGCTGCTGGGGCTTCCTCTGAGAACGGAGAGCACTCAGAATCAGAATGCCACAAGTTCTGGGCACGAAATCCATCCGCCCTTGGACAACACATGTAAGTGGGCTCTTAATAATTCACCGTTTTCAGAAACAGGGAGCTGATTCAACCATGGCTGCTCTCTCTCCTCGGTGCTGCCCGGTAGGATGGATGCTCTCACCGCACATCCACCTAAGAACCTAAGTTAACAACATCCACCTCTTCCAGGAAGTCGTCAACAGGACCTTAATGAGGTGAGTCATTGCATCTTTAAAAAACACCAGGTCGAGAGATGTGCCTCTGATGATCTCGTTGAACTGCCTCTGGTAGAACTGGAGTTTCTCACACAGAAATTCGAAGGTTGGCACCTATAAGAGAGGAAAAATAATTTGTGAGATCCAAATTTTTGTGATGTAGCAAGTATTTTTTTTTCTGTTTTTAGTCTGGGCTTTCATAGTTTAGCTTTTTGAAAATATACAGAAATTTTACGTTTTCTATTTTTAGTCTGTGTTTTCATAGTTTAGATTTTTGGAAATACACAGACATTTTATGTTGTTTATGTGACCAAATCCACAACTTTGTTGCCCTGAAGCAAAGCCTTGCCTACTGTACTTTACATTATTCTTTTCAGCCTGCTCTTTATAATTACGCTGTCACGCGATCTCCCCTCCCCCAAATGCATTTGAAATCTTGGTTTTATTTCATTAAATCTACCTCTTTTTGCTTATTTTATGTTCATGTGTATGCGTGTTCCTGAATGAGCTTTTGCAAACTTTATGTCCCCAGAGCCCTTTGAGCCAGAGGTGTCAGACACCCTGGTCCTGGAACAACACAGGGTTGTGAGCCGCCGTGTGGGTGCTGGGACCTGAACCCAGGTCCTCTGCAAGAGCACTCAGTGCTTTCAGCTGCTGAGCCATCTCTCCAGTGCCCAATCTATTCATATAGGAAGACGGTATTTAATCAATATTTTATTCACTGAAGTTGTATCACACCAATTCCTCAATGCTTTATCGAGGGACCGAGGCTGTTGGACAACTCACTTTCAAGGTGACATTTTCTGACTTGGGACTGTTGCCAAAGGCTAGCCATACTTCCTTAACGGCTAACTAGCAGCTATTTCAGCTTGGTGATCCTTAGCATTTCTACGGCCATTACTCCACTCTGCTCTCGCAAGGCAACCACAGACAAAATATAAACAAGTGTACATGACTAATGTTTCAATAAAACTTTATCTAAGAACTTTAACATTTGAATTCCATATAATTTACAATGTTTATCCTTACCTATCTATCCATCCATCCATCCATCTGTATCTACATATCTCTCAATTTGATACCCATTTTGAGGATATTTAGTGCTGCCTGTGTGTGCATGAGGACCATCTCCTAAAACATAGGTAGCCTCTCAGGGCCTTGAAGGAAAGTGACTCCCCCTCTTCCAATAGCCATCAACTGTCAATGGCCCCTTAGCTGACACAAGACATGGCATCTTCATCCATCCACGCTGAGAAATAAAATGTTTCCTGAAAACCTCGAAGAGATAAAAATAAGTACCAGTTCGTAGATTTTGGGCACTTCAAACATGGTGTCTTCAGGTTCGTCCCCCGTGGGTTCGGGCATGTCCCGGAGGAAATCCACAAAGTATGGTTCGGGGAGAATATTTGACGCAATCTCAGGGCTGATGTTCTCTTCGACAGCCCGAATGAGCTGCGAATTGAACCACTGTTCGTCTTCAGGGGTTATAAACCTGAAAGGACAGGGCACTGAAAGGAAGACAGAAGAGAGAGGCGGCCTCTCTACCCAACCCTGCACCTTCCTGCCTCACGACAGGAAACACTATGCCCTGTGGCTTAGGTGAAGTCAACAGGTCCCTGTGACTTGCAGGGCAGTGAGGGGCAGGCAGGTGACCCTCACCGCGTCAGACTCACAGTGCCACGGAGGGGAGACAGCGGGCCGCTGGCGCAGGAAGACTCCACCTATGTGCCAGAATGTCGCGGCTCCCACTCTAACCTCAGGAGCCTGGTGGCTTCACAGACAAACCACAGTGGAGGGAACGGCAGCTCAGAGAGATGACTGAACTTTAACAGGGTGACACGAGACTCCAGCCAGGCAATGATGACAGAGTTTAGAAAATACACAGCTGAAATTCACTGCTAAATTGTATCAGCTCTTAACGGTGAGGTGGGCCAGGAGGAGGAGCTGTTACAGCAGCGTGGGGTGAACTGACAGAGAAGTGTCTTAAACAGACTGGCAAGTGGGAAACAGCATTACTACTGTTCAAGCTTCTTTGAAAATTGGTGCACAGAGGCTGGAGACATGGCTTAGCTGTTAAGGGCCCTGGCTGCTCTTCCAGAGGTCCTGAGTTCAATTCCCAGCAACTACATGGTAGCTCACAACCATCTGTAATAAGACCTGGTGCCCTCTTCCAGCCTGCAGGCATACACACAGACAGAACACTGTATATACAATCAATAAATGAATCGAGAGAGAGAGAGAGAGAGAAAACTGGCACACAGGACAAGGAGACAGCTCAGTGGACAAAGTGCTGCCACACAAGCATAAAGCCCTGAGTGTGGACAGCCAAGATCGTTGTAAAAGCCAGGAGCAGCAGCATGCCCCTTGTTACCCTAGCTGTAGGAAGGCAGAGGCGGGGGGGAGCCTTGGCGCTCTCTGGCACATCAGCCTAGCTGAATTAGTGAGCTCTGGATTCAGAGAGAGACCTTGCCGCAAAAAAAAAAAAAAAATTGGAGAAGAGTTGAAAAAGATACCAGGCACATGCACACATGCATGTGTGTGCACACGCATAATCTGAGACAATAATCCATACTCCATGGATCTGAGAAGGTAACACAAGTCTTAATCTAGGCATTCAGCTTCTCAGCCACGTGTGTAAACCTCAGGGCTGCAGTGCACACCTGTCTGCGATCACTCTGTTACACTCGTGCTTGAAGAGGGACATGAGGGTGGGGACTGAGTCACACTCTTCGGCTTTTATGGTGAGCATCCCTTGCCAAATCCTCGAAAGGTCGCGAAGGTTAAAGATGTAATGAAATTTCGAGGGCGTCGGCAGCATCTTCACCTGGAGATGAGAAATGAGGTTAAGACTCTCAGTTTGATTCTTAGATAAAAATTAAGCATGGAAATGTCTTTTTGACTATTCTATCTTATACACCCTATTTTTAATATTTTCCTTCACCTAGATTTTTTATGTGTTTTTTTGCATGTGTATGTCTGTGCGCCACAGGGGTGCAGTGCCCAGAGACACCAGAAGAGGGCATCAGACCCCAGGACTGGAGTTGGAGGTGGTTGTGAGCAGTCAGTGCTCTCAGCCATCTCTCCAGCCCCCATCACGAATCCTATTTGAGACAGGACCTGGAGGGTAAAGGAACCAAAACCAAGTTCATGTTTTCATCATCGCATCGATGTCAGAAAAAAATAAATTCATAAATAAGTAACACAAAAAAATTTAAAGCCAGGAACCCTTAAAACAGGGTGGATTCAAGAAAAAAATGTAAAGAGAGAGACAGCCTCTAACTCCTGGCACGCTACCACAGGTCAGCCTCAAACAAGCCCCTTTGCCATGAGTTCCCAAGAACCACATGAACTGGGGGAAACCATGCCCAGTGACGGCCGGCCTCACTAGTGCACATGGAAAGGTGAATGGATAAACCACACACACTACATGGGTTTCCTGTAAACACACAGCTATGTGGACATGAAAATCCATCATAACAAAAACTGAAGATGAACTGGTGATCATGAAGGCAAGAAGAATGACTGTTCACACTCAGGTTCAAATAAGCTAGTTTCTTGTGTGCGGTTTATGCATGTGCAGTTGTTGCTGTGTATGTAGGTGCGTGTACACATGTATGTACACGTGTGTAGAAGCCAGAGGTTGACATCAGGCACCTTTCCTCTATCATTTTTCCATCTTATATTTTGACACAGTGTGTTTGAAGATCAAAGACTTGGCAAAACTAGATGGCCAGCGACCCCATAAGGTCCTATTGTCTCTGCTTCCCGGAGCTAGGATTACAGGCATGTATTGCCAAGCTTGTCTTTTTACATGGATGCTCAGGATGCTCGCACAACATACAGTTTACTGACTAAACTGCCTCCGCACCCCCAAGTAGCTTCTGCAGATTGCACTGATTGAAGTCAGACGGTCCGAAGCGCACCCACAGCACTAGCTCGGGAAACGCTCTCTGCGGTACCTGCTCACAGAGGAAGCTTTTTCTGTACCCTACAGAGTTCGTCAGGTTTTTAAAGACTTATTTATTTTTATGTTGTGTGTACAAGCGTTTTTGTCTCCATGTAAATCTGTGTACCGTGTGTGTACGCAGAGGCCAGAAGCAGGCATCCGATCATCAGACCGTTGTGGGCACCATGATGGGGCGGGAAAGAGAGCCTGGATCCTCTGCCAGAGCCAAGAGTGCTCTTGGCTGCTGAGCCCCCTCTCCACCCTGAGTGTGCCATTCTTAATGAGCTGCAGTTACCTTGGTCCACTGCCACAGCACTCGGCCCACTGAGACGAGGTTCCCGATCATCTCACATATTTCAGGCTTGAACTTTCTACACGGATCAAAGTATCCACAGCCAATAACTCCTGGGGAGAAAATAAGACGGAAGGCACGCAGTTGTTTTTTAAAGGTCACGGGGCACGTGTTTATTCTAGTGAATAAAGCATTACAAGATTGACTACCTAGCAGGGATGAGCACTGTAAGTCAGAGGGGCCCAGCCATCCTCAGCGGCAGTGGATCACGTACGGACTCAGGCTTAATCCTCCCAACAGCCATCCACAGCCGGGCCCTTAGTCTACACGTATTTTATTCTGTGCTTTGGCATGAGGCTGGGGTCCAACTTTAACAGTTTTCCCATAAACCTTACAGACTGTTGCTGTCTCCACTGAAACTCTCCCCCCCTTCTCTTCCATATCCAGTGCCTGACACGTCGAGCAATCATGTATCAATCTATGCTGTATTTCATAGCTTTTCATAGTACATGTTATAGATGCCAAATTTGGTAGCAATAATCTGAATTTCATTAACCCTTCAAAGCACTGGTTATTACTGTTGACTCACGGCGTGTGTGGAAGGAGTGTCTCTCGCCAGCCAGACTGCCCTGACAAAACACAGAGCTTCCTCTACCACGCGTGTGCGTGTGTGTGTGTGTGCACGTGTACACAGGTATACCCATATGTGTGCATATGTGTGTATGTACAGGTATACTTATATGTGGGTATTTGCGCATGTGTGTCTGTGTATATGTGTGTGTGTGTGTGCCTGCTTGGGTATGTGTGTGCACATGTGTACAGGCATTCCCGTGTGTGTGTGTGTGTGTGTGTGTGTGTGTGTGTGTGTGTGCGCGTGTATGTCCTCAAGCCAGAGGACAACCTCAGCTGTTGCTCCTCAGGTGCCACACACCTTTTCTAAGACAGACTCTCTCACTGGCCTGGAGCGTGCCAAAATGACTACGCTGGCTGTCCAGCAAACCCCAGGATACTCCTGCCTCTATACTCGGCACAGGGACTACTGTGGGACTGAACTCGGGTCCTCTGACTTACATGGCCAACATTACCAACCAAGCCACCTCCTCGCCCCTCCCTCCCTCCTTACCCCACCCATCTACAAGGTTCTTCCTAATTATCTTTGAGTCCTAGAACAAGCGACCAACACCAGTCATCTTAATGCCGGTGTTTAGCTGTCCGTTTCAGATACCTCATCCTCATTCCAGACGGACTCTTAAGGGTAGCTCTCAAGTAAATTTTCCTGTGGTTTGTATCCATTATATGATGCAATAGGAAATTATGCATTTAGAGTACTCGTACCAAAAATCTTGTCTATAGAAGTATTTGAAGGCAGCGTGCAGTTAAAGACGGTGAACTGTCTTTTCAGGCGCTGCGGGATGTCATTCCGCCCCCCTCCGGGGTGGATCATGGCCGCGATGAGCTGCACGTCGACAATGGTGGTGAAATCCCCAGGCTTGTCCAAGCTGTACATGCCCTGCATTTCCATCATCTGCCGCACGATCTCGTTCGTTATCTGCAACGCACCACCAACCCTCAACAACTCCGAGAACATCCCACTCCTTCCATGGAGGTGTGCTGGTCATTCTGACCATCACCTGCAAGGCCACTTGAATGAAATGACACCGGCATCCGGTGTGAGGCCAGGGTGCCCCTCATTACACTGCTAAAACAAATTTCCAAGTCAGTTTAGCTAGGGGACGGCTGTGAAATGCTTGGTGCACTGGCAACAGCGCTCAGAGCTACAAGTTTGATTCCAGACCCCGCCCACACTCACTTCATATGAGAACACGGAGTGGCCTCGGCCCCGACTCTTTGACACTAGGAACTACTCAACACTTCCCTTTGGAGGCGACAGGCTCTTGTCTGTAGCTCTAGCTCTGCTGACGTGTCCTCCTCCTTAGAGAAAAGACCTCTTGCCTTGGTTCCAGAGGCACGAGTCTTTCCAGAATCCTCTGATGACTCTGGATCACTCCCTGCCCATGCTTCACCCCCACACGCTCACATTAACTGTTTTCCAGGGCTCCCCCCACTTCTCATGATTCCCGCCACACCATCGGAACTCCACATCCCCAAGATTCTCAAAGCGGTTGCTCTGGCTTTAGCCTCCCTTCCAGGCTCCAACTCTGTGTGTTCAAATGTATTCTGTTTGGGTATCTCAAAGGGACCACACACAAGCACCCCAATAGAACAGTCTTTCATCCAACCAGTATTCAACCACTGTGTGCCAGGCTCTCTTTAGACACACACAAAAATCCATCTTCATGAAGCATGCATTCTTTGCGGGAGACAAAACGCACAGGCGTATGCTTATGGGCGAATAAAATACAGTAGCATAAATGCTTCAGAGGACATAAAGCAGGGAGATGGCACGCAAGGCTCCCAGGAGGGGCGCCTCACGGAGAGCAGCGGGAGTCCCGGACAGGTTGAAGAGGGGCGGCTGATTCCTGAATTACAGACAATTCATCGCCAAACAAGTTTGGGCTATTTCAAGTCTGACTAGACACCCCTCGAGAAACAAATGAGTTTAGAGCCCAGGACAACGAAGGCAGGCCGGAGCGAAACGTGCCTCCACCTCTGAGAACTGCGAAGGTCCTCCGGCCCTGAGGTAGAGCAGAAGCATGAAGAGCCACACAAGGATTGTTCTCAGGGTGGGCACTGAGCAGCTAGTGGGTCCTTGGGCAAGGGTCACAAAGAGCAGGAAAAGGGACAAAGGGCCAGGCCTGGTGGACTCAAGCCAGATGGAGCTCTCAAGACTGGCTCTGTCACCAGGAGCCAACCAGGACACGCCAGATGCTGGCCACATCAGCAAGGTCCTCTAATGGGGACCTTGGGCTGACAGATGACAGCAAGGGGATCATGGTCTGCCGTTGGGTGAGTGAGTGGGTGGGTGAGAAGCGGTGCCTTGCTGCTCTGTTTGGGATCAGTTGGCTGGTAGGTGGTCATTAGAGAGAGGGAGCAAGGATGAAACCTGGGGGAAGGCTGGATGGAGCAGGGAAGCCAGAAAGGGCAAGCAGTCAAGATGCCAAGTAGACGTGAAGGATCTTACCAAACCACAGATGGGTTCAGAAGGGAGGAGACAGAGGGGCTGAGAACTATGATTAGACTCAATGTGCAGGCGGTTGATACAGGAAAAACACTGGGCTGGAAGGAGGCTCAGGAGCTGGGGGTGCCTCTGTCAGAGGACCCCATTTCACCTCCCTGTGCCCGCCTCAGATGACACACCATCTCCTGCAACCCCAGCTCCAGGGGAGTTCCACACGCGCTGCATCAGGCTCCTAAGGCTTACCTGATCTCCCCACTCATTGATCACCGGCATATTAATGTCGTCAATAAACACAGTCATCTTCCTCCCTCCTGGGGGCCCGTAGGTGCTTCCCATCCTCTTGTCCACGTAGCTTTCGATTGTCCTCTGGAGAAAAGAAGGTGGTGTGTCATGGCCACTGGATTTCCATCCTTAAGACTCACCGTGTTTACAAAACAGAATAGAATTTACTACTAGAACCAGGTAAGTTCGAGCATAATTGTTAAATATGCACCTTAAGTAGCATCATGAGATGGGAATGTTAACCATCGATATACTAAAACTGATATGCTCCCGAGCCCAGCCTCAGGTTCAACAGTAAGCCAAAATACACTGCTTGGATTTGGCTTCTAATTCAGTCATGAGACGGCAAACTTAGCTATGGAGAGAGAGATGCCTTTAAAGAGTAACTCAAGAGTGCTCGTTGATCTGGCAGAGAGGGCCAGCTTTGGCTCACAGCACCCACACGGCAACTCAAATGCCAATCTTAGGAGATCCAGCACCCCCTGCAGGCCTCTTCAGGCACCTGCATGCATATGGTACCCATAAATTCATACACATACACACACATGTACACACACACACACACACCCGCAAATAAAAATCAATCAATAAATCATTAAAAAAGAAAGCAGACTTAGCTGATGCCAACCACTAAACCGTATGTCCAGGGAAACATAGAGAGCAGACTCATTTTACCGGAACCACCACCTGAAAATCTTTAGCATGCTTAATATCACCACAGCTAAGGGCGGCTTCTACCTGAAACATCATGGGCTCTGTGGCAGAGGAAAAATTTAGACTCTTGGAGAGCTGTACTTCGGGGTCATATTTCTTCAGATAGGCCTTCACCATCACAGTCTTCGCGGTCCCCTGCTCTCCCGTGAGCAAAACAGCCTGCAAGAGTGGAAGAACAGGGCTCAACGGTGCGGCGCTGTGTTAGCGCCAAACTCCCTGTGGCTCTCCCTATTACTCGCCACTCCATGGGTCGACCCCACGCTGTTTTTCCAATTGTTTTTCTGCAGCCACAGCTACATTCAGACCAATCCCAGTGAGCCTAAAGGTTGAAATGTGCACACAGCAATATTGGGGTGCTGGAAGAGAATACAGCTGCCTATTTGCATGCCCATTAGGGCACAGAAGTGTGTCTGGAAGGTGACACCCACATTCCTCATCAGTGGAGACGGAGGAAGACCATTCTGGAACCTGAAACCACTGTCAGAAGGGGTTCCCTCCCCAGTGACACCCCGTCCAGGCCCTTGTGTTGGGATTTATGTATTCTCCCTGCTGTAGATGAGAGGTAATGTGTTTCCTACATGGTTTGGGGCCACCTCAGAGCTCACTATACTTACTTTATGCTGCTTTGCAATCGTGTCTATCAAAAAATTGGTCCTGATGTTGTCAACGTTGGGAACCAAGATGGATGAATACTCTGGAATACTGTCTGTTGGGTAGAAGTAAGGCTGCAGTCTCTTGTTCCAGTGTTCCCAGTCACCTACACGGCAGGCAGAATTTCATCAACATGTGTCCTTGGATGCTTATGTAAAGCTATACAAACGCCAAGTGCTAGAAACAATCGCTTAGATCATACAAAACACTAAGATGCTTTCCTAAAACATCAATACATCTACTTATCTAATGTTCCTCCTTTCGCTCTTCCTAACAGCTATTTGCTTGCTCATTTATTCCTTTCTTGTGTGTGCATATGTGTGCGCATATGTGTGCTTGTCCATGTGCGTCTATGCGTATGGAGGTCAGAGAAATAACCTCTGGTGTGACTTTCCCTCAGATGTCATCCACCATGGATTTTTTGTTTGTTTATTTTGTTTTTAGACAGACGATCTCGCTGGTCTGGGGCTCACCAATCACGCTGGCCGCCCAGTGAACACAAAGCACCCTCTCGTCTCCTCTTCCCCAGGGTTGGGGTTACATGCGTACACACAACGCCAGCTTTTCTACATCCGTTCTGGGGATGAAACTCAGGTCCTCCCACTGACACGGCAAGCACTTCCCTGACTGAGGTCATCTCCCAGCCCACCAGTGGTAATTCATATCTTCCTATGTTTTTAGTCTCTGATACTCTAATAACGGCTTTATCACTTTTATTGATCTTTACAAAGAGACATCTTTTGGTTCCATCTTTTTTCTATTCCAGTTTCTATTTCATTGATTTCTGCTGGCTCTTCTGTTTACGTTGGGGTTAATTGAAACCTTTATTCTTTTGAGATACAAACAGAGCGCTACAAAGTCTCCCTGTTCTGAATGTTTTACAGTCTACAGCATGCTGAAACTGTTTCTTTGCTCTTGAAAAGATGAACTCTGAAAGCAGGCTGCTCCATAACTGTCAGGAAGGTACAGAAGCAAGGAGCCCGCACCTCGAGCTGCATGTCTGCCTCCCAGCATGGGCTCGATGCACCAGTCAGTGCAGTTTCACTGCTTGTGCATCTGCCACTCTGTTTCCGCTCTTTTCCCGCCCCTCCTCTCCGCGCAAGTCCCTCTGCAGTGGCAATTCCACCCTGAAACCCTAACCCAGCCGCCTTCTCCATATCCATCCCTTCCTGCCCTGATGAGGCTGGAGGTTCTGGTTGGGTTCCCTAAGCACCTGCTAGAAGCCGCCTTCTCTCATGACTTGGTTCTCTTTCTGCCTTTGCCCGGTGTCTAAAAGGACTGTTCCATACACTGAGCCCCACTTGCTGATGTGAGAGGCTACACCCAGACTGGAACGCCAGCTGGTCTGGAAGCAGGGACTTCTAAATCTAAGAATCTCTCCAAAAGTGCTCGTGTCCGATGATGACAATACACACACACACACACACACACACATGCACACATATATACATGCATACACACACATGCACACACATGTATACACACACGATACACACGCACACCCATATACATCCACACTGAGGCACATAAATACACACATGCACACATAAAAAGACGTGTGCACACATATACAGAGACAGATACACACATGCATTCAAACACACCCACTCACAAGTTGAAGGGTGAGCTAATAACGAACTGAGAGCCCTTTATGAGCACAAGGTATGGAAAACTATGGTTCACTTCGTGGGCACAGATGCTTGGGCATACAAATTTCATTGTCACTAATCACAGCACTAATCATTTAGAGTGGGAAAGCCAAAGAAGGTTCAGGAGACGGCTCAGCCACTAAAGGAGTTTGCCACCGAGCCTGACAATTTGACTTCAATCCCCGGAACCTCAGAGTGGGAAGAAGAGAACCAACTCTCACAACTGTCTTCCGACCTCTACACTTGTACTGTGGTACAATTCATCTGTTCCAATCTTTCCAAACACGGATGTGCACCTCTTCCCATTGGCCGGGTTCTCGCACCCTCCACGGTGCCTAGGGAACTCAGAAGCTCTCCCTTCAGCCCTTGGCAGGGTCAGGTGGGTGCGGCTGCCCGGCAGCAGCTATGGAAAGAGACCTAGGAAATCTTTTTCCTTAAAGAGACTGAGAATCAGCCCTCTGATTGCTGGTTCCACCTCCCCGCTGTTTCCACTTCCTGAGTCCTCTGGAGGTTCCGGGAGATGTACAACAAGTTACTTCTCAACTAGGAGTTAGCAGCGTCCTGCGTGTTAAATCAAAAGCCTTGTACCGTCTGCTTTCCTGCCGTCTGGAATCTTTCTATTGCTGGCTTCCCTGCCGTTCTGTTTATCCTTTTGAGTTTATGCTTTCAACGCAAAAATACCTTTGCTACTCTGGAGGTTTGGGGAGGATGCGGAGGTAAATATGGGAAGCAAGGGGAAGGGTTTATCGTTTTGTTCTCTCGGGGCTTAGAAGAATCGGAGCCTGGCTCTGGGCAAAGGCATCAAGTTGAAGGGTATTTGTTTGAAGGGAATGTGAGCTGGGCCTGGAGGGGCCCTGCCCGCCAGATCACTCTCCTCATTCTGACAGCGGCACAGACAGACTGCCGGGCTCTTCAGTCAGGTGTGTGTGCTTCCATGTTGCTCCCTACAGCATCAGGAAGCAGACACTGAGCCAGGAGTTGCTTCTCATGGTAGATTTTACTGAGACCATTCCAAGTGAAGAAGTCAGGAAGGTACAGCTAATATACAAAATCCTATCTCTTGACATATTTTCTTTTTTTAAAATATTTATTTATTTATTTGTTATGTATACAATAGTCTATCTGTGTGTATGCCTGCAGGCCAGAAGAGGGCACCAGACCTTATTATAGATGGTTGTTAGCCACCATGTGGTTGCTGGGAATTGAACTCAGGATCTTTGGAAGAGCAGGCGATGCTCTTAACCACTGAGCCATCTCTCCAGCCCCCTCTTGACATAATTTCACAACGGTATTCATCGTTACATTCCTCGTTGGCTTCGCTTTCAACTCTGAGAAATGTATACCTTAAAAGTCATTTTATTTGAACCACGATTCAGTGCACTTACCATAATCAGTAACGAAGAACTCGTACATGGTCTGATTGGTGCCCTTGGGGATTTCTGGCAGGTCTAACTTGCTTCCGTGACCTCGTAGAAAGACCTCGAGTTTTTCTCGGCTCTCCAGTTCTAAAAGGGCTCCCAAACTCCACATGAGGCCAAACACAAACAGCTTATGGAGATGCTCCACAGAGGAGATGCCTCCTTCTTCTTTAGAGGGGATTAAACCTTCCAGGAGAGTGAGTGACTGCGAGAGATTTCAAATAAGATTTTGTTTTTCAATTTAAAAATGTTTGGGTTAAAATATTTGAAAGAAGAAAATCAAAAGCAGGAGGGGAAGGGACAGGAAAACAGAACTATCCCGAGACACTGCCTGATGCCTTCCTGACAGCCCCCCCCCCCCCCCCCCCCCCCCCCCCCCCCCCCCCCCCCCCCAGCGTTAGAGGGCAGATAAGGCTTCAGCAGGCTGAAGAGAAGGGTTGTGAGCTGGGAACCTGCACGCTTGGCTTGAGCCCACTCCTGCCGCTGGGTCTGGCTTTCCCACGATGAAAAGGCAAAGGGCCTCCTCTACGCGTGCCCTGAGGGTGCTTCTGGCCCCAGAGTTAGGGCACCAGATTCCAAATTCATCCCTCCTCCTCTGGGAATTCAGCTTCTCAGACCCTCACACCCACACCGCCCCTAGGAACCTCCCATTCTAGCCGCCTGTAAGTGGCGGCTGGGCTAAGAGCAGTGGAGGCACAAAGCGAGGCGAGTCTTACCTGCACGATGTAATTACACTCCAGCAGCTGCATTTTGGGGCTCAGGTTCAGCTTCATGTACGTGTACGTATCTTCAAACGCCTTATCATACAGGCCCAAGAACACAGTGGCTTCCTGCGGGGTGCGCTTCTTCAGCCACGCCTGGAGTCAGAGGACAGTATCTGTGCTTACTGAGGCAGTGCAGAGCTGGGAGGGCAGGGCTTGCCTTTCGAGCACCAGGACAAGAGTTCAAATCCCGGAACTCATGTTTAAAAAAAAAAAAAACTAAACAAAAACAGGAAAAACTAGGCATGGTGGCACATGCTCATGATCTCAGATCTCAGCGCTGGGGAGGTGGGGACAGGCAAATCCTTGAGACTCACTCTGTCCAGCCAGCCTAGCCTACTTGACAAATTCCAGGCCACTGAGAGACATGGTCGCAAAAATAAAAGAAGTGTAGCTGGCAGGATGTCTTGAGCGAAAACACCCAAGGAGGCCACCTTCTGGCCCCCACGTGTACTCACACATGAATATCTGAACACACACTGATACACGTGAGCAAAACTAAAATGGTGGAGACACAGACTCCTGCCTGTTTCCAGGCCCCCCACCCCACCCAGCCCCCGCCCCCGCCCCCGCCTCCACCTGTTTCCAGGCCCCCC
>NW_026067892.1:4057266-4101266 GCF_014885135.2 Alexandromys fortis | reverse complement strand
ACACACACACACACACACACACACACGAGCAACCCTGAGGTATCTGCTCCCAGTAACACCACCAAGAGTGAATGCAAGAAGCCAGCTGGGCTGTCGCCTCCTGCCCCAGCTCTTCTCAGATTCCGGTTACCATCGACCTTCTCATGAGGGCTAAGTACCAGCTAGACTACGTGACTGCCGGGTTCCATCAAGACAGGACAAATGCATTCCTTCTAAAGCCAAACACAGCCCCCTGAGGAGTCTTCTCGTGATGATGGCTATCCGGCATTGGTTCAGCGTTGACCCTTACACAGAGTCAGTACCAGGGGGTGAGATATG
Source organism: Alexandromys fortis (assembly GCF_014885135.2). NCBI lineage: Eukaryota > Metazoa > Chordata > Mammalia > Rodentia > Cricetidae > Alexandromys > Alexandromys fortis. Next base: position 4,100,948 of record NW_026067892.1, on the reverse strand, counting down.
TCATTGTGAGCTCCAAAGGCCCTTACCTGCACTAACTTGAGGTTCCAGGGCGGGTGGTTAATCAGACCTTCTAGGTTGACCTGGTTGCTCACGGCAGCCTGCAGTTCCACGTAGGTGCTGCTGTCCAGCTGTAACCCCGGAAACAGGTCGTTGATCAAGCTGAGGAACAGGGGCTCGTCTTCATCAACCTAAGATGGCATTGACACAAATGTAGCCAGTCAACAATCATTCCTTAGCTGAGTAGGGTGTGTGCGTGGTCCTCACCACTTTATTCCCAGAGGATCGTTTCTTAACTCCTAGGCAGGCTGGCACTCTCCCCTTGGCATGCTCGACGCCACCGCTAAACCAACACCTATGGCGCTCAAAATACCTAGGCATCCCACAATCCAGCCTTGATCCGTGTTTCATCTTGTTATTTTATCTGCCCCTCACAGGCTCATATTCATGGTAACCTTAAAGCAGGCTATTTATAGTCCCACCACCATGGAAACAGGGTATTGATAGCCCACTTACAGTAGGAAACAGCCCCTATCCTCAGGGACTTCATCCAGCAGCTGCCGGACACTCCATCTGAGAGTGTCCTGCCTTTGTTTTCAAGGACTGGGTTTGAGCACGCCGACTCCCACTCTTGGTTTGCCGTGTCTTTAAGACACAGATCGCCCAGTTCCCAACTTCCAGCCCCTTCTCACGTTCTTCTATCCTCTGAAGCCCCCCCCCCCCCCCGGAATGACTTTTGTGTTGTTTTAAGATTTATTCTTATTTATGTGCCTATATCTGTATGTGGGCATTTGCACCTGCGTGCAGGGACCCACAGAGGGCAGGAGAGGGTGGAGGACACCCTGGAGCAAGAGTTACACCCAACATGGGTGCTAGAAACTGAACTCAGATCCTCTGGAAGAGCAGCAAGTGTGCTTAACCACTGAGCACCACACACACACACACACACACACACACACACACACACACGCATACACTGATGCTTTCTCGGTTGTGAAAGTTCCAAGCATAAGGAACAGAGGGCCTGGCACGGGAAAGTTAGCTGACTATGATCATGAATGAGATGAGCCCTCACGCCTCTCCGAGGTGCCCCACCCAAATTACGACAGTAGGTCAACCTGTCACAGGGATGCTGAGAGGACCTAACAGAAAAGCACACCTGAAGGTGTGCAAAAAGCCATGACCTCTCCAGAGGGTCTTGGTTAGCTCAGACCCTAGAAAGCAAACTTCCTGCAGCCGCTCCTTCTCACCCATACACGGGCTTCACCTATGGCACGGCACGTAGCACAGAAGCTCGATCTGGCTGTCACCAGAGCAAACATGAAAAAAAGTGAGGTCACGCCTCTAATTTCCACATGCACACCTGACGCTGTTTATTTGGAAATTAAGAAATTGATGTTTAGGACTGGAGAGACAGCTCAGCAGTTAAAAGAGCTCGCTGCTCTTCCAGAGAACCTGAGTTGGTTCCCAGCACCCTCATCACCCAGCTCACAACTGTCCATAACTCCAGCTCCAGGGCATCTGACATCCTCTTCTGGACCCGATAGGCAGACATCCACAGAGACACACATACGTGCACTTACACTGATACAGAGAGACACATGCACACACACACACACACACACACACACGGTGGGGGGGGGAGATGGGCTAGGGAGATACACAGTGGGCAAAGGCACTTGCTGCCAAGCTTGACAACCTCAGCTCAATCGCTGGGCCCCAGACGGTAGAAGAAAACCGACTCCCAAAAGTTGTCATCTGACGCCTCATGATGTGTCGCTCCATACAAGCACTTGCACACATGCACCCGCATACATGCATGTGTGCATACACACAAACAATAGGTGGCAGGAGAGGTGGCTCATTGATTAAGAGCACTTGTTGTTCTTGCAGAGGGCCACATCTACCCTAGTTGTGCAGAGTGGGTCACAACTACCTAGAACTCCAGTTCCTCCAAGGACACTGTGCATGCATGGTACATATATAAACATATATTCAGGCAAAAACCTCATATATATATATATGTGTTTATATATATAAACATAATTAAAATTCAAAAAGAATTTTAAAGGAAACTGGATTGAAAATCTGGAACAGAAGCCCTCTCTGACGGCTTGGTTTACTACACACAACCGACAAGGGGAGGCACTTTCATTGGGTGCTGGTTAGACACACCAACTATCTTCGTGACAATTGCATTCAGAGCGCAACATGTAAAGCTCCCTTGCCAGGTGAGCAGAAAGAAACAGGTCAGGGTCTTGAGAGAGAGAGAGAGAGAGAGAGAGATATCAGGGATATTTACCAATTTGGAAAGGTTCATGTCTCTTAGTCCTCTCATGACCGTACTTAATTCGCTGTCCTCTGGCCGGGCTCTTTTCTGAGACCCAAGGGTCCTCAGCACAGACAGGATATTTCTCAGTCCAAAGTCATAGTGGACCTAGGATGGGGAAAGGGAGAACAAGGAAACTTCAGTGGGAACTTCCAAGTGCAGGCTCACCCTGTACAGACATTCTGCGGGCACTGCGGAGCCGCCATGCTGCCAAGTGTTGGGAGCGCAATTCTTCTCCCTCTACTTAGAGTAAAAAAGGAATCGGTTCATCGGAGAAAGCAAGGTCACAGGGCAGGATTCTAACCTACGTCTCTTTTCAGAGTAAGACAGCTAGATGCAGTCTGAGAGACAAACAATAGATTTCAAATGCCTAGCCTCTTGCTGAGGACCCAAGTTCAGTTCCCGGGACCCACAGCTGGCATCTTCCAAACACTTGCAGCTCTAGCTCAGAAGGATCTGCTGCCCTCTTCTGGTCTCTGTGGGTACCAACACTTACATGCACATACCCACACACACATACACATAGGTTCAAACAAAAACTTAAATTCCTTACTGACGAAAACAATAAATATGCTGTTACCTGCTTAGTAAGTTGCTCTTCGCAGAGTTTATAGAGAACATAAAACTTCTGCGCCAAGATAACGTTTTCAAGAAAACCACAGCTTGCAAGTTTAACTCGCATAATGATCTGCAGATGGACACAGTGAGGCGTTTTACTTTACTGGGAGAAAGAGCAAACCACATAGATTATCCACGTAAGCCCTGACGCATACCTGCCTGTCGGGAACCATCATTGCAACTGTTCTGAACTGGATTTTTAGGTTTTCTGGCAGCTCCTGGCGCCCAGCATATCCAGGGTTCTAAGAGTTAAAATAGATTTAACTTTCAATTATTGGTTCAATTTTTATTTCTTGGATATAAATACATTTCAGGCCCCTAATTCAGATTTTAAGGCAGTGCACAGGAATATTAAATATATGGAATAGTCTCACTTTCTCAAAAATGTGGACTGGACCATCCATATTTAATAGCATTTCATATCATACCTTTTTTAATATATCCATTTTTCAATTCGTTATTAAAGCTATACACAGTTTTTCAAAAAAAAATCAAGCATCTGTGTGTGTCTGCTAGTTTAAAATATAGAAGAGGGAAAAACAGAGCTGAAGACATAGACCTGAGCAATTATGATCTAAAGTATGATATTAGAAGAGAGGGGCTGGAGGGGTGACTGGGCAGTTAAGGGCACCGGCCGCTCTTGGAAACCCAGGTCCAGCTCCCATCACCCACGTGGTAGCTCACAACCATCTGTAATGGTACCAGTTACGGTGAGAGGCACTGTTTCAAGAGGTGATTAACACAGAAAGACTCCACAGGCCCATACACATGGGAGCATGTGCAAGCACACACAGCGTGTACCTGCACACATAGCACACTCACAGCTAACTTCTCTTACAGGCTCAACCACAAGACCTTTACCCAGAGGCTCTTGCATCTCTAGGGTGCGACAAGGGGCATGTGTGGGCTGTCAGCCTCACTTCCTTCTCCTGCCTGTATAACAACACCCACCCGCTAGGCCCCCTTGAAGGTGGATGCAGTTGACCCCATGAACCTGTGCGTGTCCCTCCTGGGTGGAAACTCTAGGCCAAAGCATGGTTATTCATTTTCTCTTTGCCGTCCCACAGTGACGGAGACAGTGACCCTCTGATGGGCCGAATACACATAGCCGAGCCCACCCCAGTCAACCCATACAGACAGGAGCCACTGAGGAGGAAAGTTATCTTCGTGGTTTTAAGAAACACACATCTGTAAGAGCTGCTCTTGTAGAACGCTGGGGTTCAGTTCCCAGCACCCACATCAGACATCTCATGACTACCTGCAGACTTCAGCTCCAGGGTATCTGACGCCCTCTTCTGGCCTCCGTAGGTTCTACACTCACATGCACACACCCACACATCGGCACACATAATTAATTTGAAATAAGCCTTTTTTAAAAAAACGAGAGTGAGTCCATGACTCTTGGTTAATTTATCCTGTAATACACAGGCTAATCTATTTATATCTGCAACAATTAACAATTTTCCCACGTTCTCACCATTGTCAGGAAGATTCCAAATTCCGGATTCAAATCCACACAATCACCATCTGAGAAAATGAACTGCTTTTTCCTCTCTTTCCTCGCCGTCAAAACTATGTAAATTTGTTGGGCCGCCACAGATAAGACAGGCAATTCAATTCTGTTAAACTCATCAAAACAGCCCCAGGAACCCGACTGCGCAAGACCTGGCAGGAGAAATGGTTGATTTGCAAAGTTTCCCTGTGCGAGGCACCTTCTTGAGAGCCATTGGGTCTGCCAAGGGCTCCCCCGAAATTATGCCTAAACACAATGTATGTGCCGCTTCACATTGGGCTGTTTAGGAAGGCGCGTTTCATCCTTGCGACGGGAGATGTTTAATTATTTCCATACCGTCACCAAACACAGGGAACTCAGTGCCGTGCCCAAGGGAAAGTGTGACAGCGATGTTGTAGGCAGGGGTCCTAGGAGGTGGTAAATCAGACCCTGCCTGTGAGGACCACGGCCTTCAATTAGGATGGAGAGGAATGGTTCTCCAGGCTCTGGGGGAAACGGCAGAATATGGGATGCCTCTCAGCAGGTCTGATCTCTCCGTGTTCTTTTATTACAGAGCGAGAGGAATGTCAGGTTGCTGGATGAGATGGCCAGAGGGGTTTTATGTATTTCTTACAAAGCCAAGCACAAAAGCAGGCCCGGAGACCGTGAGCACTGTTCCTTCCCGACTCTCTAAGGACGGTCGCCTTTATCACCAGCAGCTGTACGAAATGCTTTATTTCTTCCGCCATTTGCCCAGCCTTCTGCTCTCGCCCTTGGGGACGCCCATTCTAAGGATGCTGGGATGTTTAGACCCCTAACGTTTTTCTGTCAAACCTCCCATGTCCTCATCTTTTTGTAACTCAAGACAGAGTAAATTGTGGCTTCGTTCTCCTTGTGTCTCAATTGTTATTTTTTTCCCTAACAGCCTGGTTTCTTCAGTCGTCTAAAGAGTATAAAGATCTCAATTGTCTCCAAAGCTATTAATTTCACTGAGTTTATTGAGTTTTCTTCTGCTTCCTCTTTAATTCAGCTTAGCAGTCTTTATGCACTCTCTCCTCTGTGTGTGTGTGTGTGTGTGTGTGTGTGTGTGTTTTCTTCTTTGAGATGAGGTCTCCTGCAGCCCAGATTGGCCTTGAACTCCTGACCCTCCTACCTGTGGAGCGCTGGGATTATTTATACACAACCACAGGCTGCTCATCTGGTAGGTACTGAGGATGGAGCTCAGGGCTTCATGTGCACTAGGCAACGCCTCTATCATCTCAAGCCTGGAGACTCCTTATCATCCTGGACACCCCTCTAGGCTCTTCTGGTCCTGTTGAGCCAATGGTTTTGACTACACTATTGTCTTAACGCAGAAGCAAACTCCTGTTTGAGACGCCTGCCTCTGGTGCCTTGGAGGAAGGGATGGGAGATGCAGGACAGCTCCCCCAACCCTTGCAGGGGCCCCATCCGGGATGTCCTCTGGCAGGACTCCTATTTCAGAGAGCTGAGTTACACCAAGTCGGACTGAGCGCTGACACCAATGTGTCCTTGGAGGTGTTTTTCCTCAGTGTTAGCAGAAATCACCTCTTTGTAACTGTGCTTTTAAAAAAAAAACAACAAAAACCTTCCATTTCAGTGGGCTTTAGCCCAGCAATGAGAAGTTGCATGTACCAATCTGCTAGGAAGACTGGCTCTCCTCCACTACTGTGTGACTGTTAGAAATTGATTCTGTCTTCAGATTCCAATACACATTCAGTGTACGCAACATAACACGATCAGCAGCATCGAGCCACGCTGAATTTATGCTAACCCGTCACTTTTAATCCAGAGTGCCGTACGATATAAAGCCTAATGATGACAGTGTCATTTAACATTTATATCAAAAACACCAAAGGGCAATGAAAAATGAACTCACCAAAACTGAGATACTTACCTTTGAAAATCCTTCCCAGGCCCCGGAAGTCCATCTGATCCGAGCAGTTGAACACAACCACGTACTTCCCCAGACACCTGCCCATGTCTTTGGTGGTTTCCGTTTTGCCTGTCCCTGCGGGTCCTGCTGGAGCCCCGCCCATGTTCATTCCCAACGCCTGAGCCAGCGTGATGTAGCACCTGAAACCCAGGGAAGAACCTGTCCGGCACAGAGCTTGGACGGCCCACGCGAAGCAGGCAACCAGACAGAGCGGGATGGGAGAAAGCAAGAGGAAGCTGAACACACGGAACGGTCCCGCTGTAATTTTACCTGGAAGCGGACTCCATCGACACGCAGCAGTAAATCCGCAGACACGTACTGCGTGGTGCTTTCTGCGTGTGGCCAACTGAACTGAGGGTGCGGGGGTGTGAAGGTGGAAAAGATTCGCACCCTACCGGGCGACTGCACCCATCACTGACTGAGACAGACTCGGCCAAGAAACTTTAAATTCAGTTTCCACATCTGAGAAACCGAGAGACTGGCAGACTATGGCGCTGCACTCCTGCAAGACTCAGAAGGCAGAGGCAGGGGCATCGCTGCCAGTTTAAGACCAGTCCAGGACACACAGCGAATCCCATGCCAGCCAGGACTACATCATGAGATTTTTATCTCAACAAAAACAAAACAGGCAGAGTGTGATAATTTCCTTTCTTTAATCTTAGCACCCTGGAAGCAGAGGCAGGGGGATCGCAGTGAGTTCCAGGTCATTCAAGTCTACATAAGTGTCAGGTCAGTCGTGGTAAACAGCGAGGCCCTGTCTCAAAAATAAATAAATAAAAGAAAAAAAGAACAAAATCCAACAAAAACTGCAAACCCAGCAGACTACACTGAACGCTACCAAAGGTGCTTTCCTTTTTTTGCAATGTTATTAACTTCCTTTATGGCTTCAGGGCATTTTTCCCCTCTCACAACCTCTCAAAATCATTATTAAATTACTCAAAGCAAACATTCAATCCTGATTTTATTCTTTCGTCTGTTTCTACTTCATAAAACATTAATGCATGTGTCCGTGTAAGCCACAATGAGGGTTATTTCAATGTTAGGCTGCATCTGATGGCCCAGCACAGACCCAAGATGGCGGCAACATGGGTTTATGAATATTTCAGTGTGGATTTCTTTTCAATGTAGTTTAAGCATGCCATTGAATTACCAAGTATAGCCGCGAGCGCCGGGGTTCCTACCTGTCTGTTAACGGGGTGATCACGAGGCGGTCCGTGCAGCCGAGAAACTCGTTCTGGTAGATGAAATCCACATCTGTGATGGACACCACGGTCTGTTCCAAGTCTTCCTTGAAATAAAACCTGCTCTGCTTCAGCCACTCGAAGTCGGTGACTGACTTGATGTGCATTTTCACCTGGAAAACCCAAAGCACGAACAGTGGCAAACGGACTGCAGTGGCCTGGAAGCTCAGCACGGGGGTGGTTGTGAGCCACGCGCGAGTAAGCCGGCAAGTCTCCAGGTAACAGGATGTATTGCCAGCCTTCTTGTGCCGGCACCACACTGGGTGAGCACAGGGAGATACGGGGTCTGCTTTCTGGAGCTTACCACAACACGGAAGAGTGGGGCAAAGCCAAGAAATTTCAATGAACTACAAAGCATACTGCTAAAGAAAGTCAAGGGAGATGGTCCGGCAGTTAAGAGCACTCGCTCCTCTTTGCCCAGATTCAGTTCCCAGCACCAGCACAGCGGCTCCAGTTCCGGGGTTCTGACTCCCTCTTCTGGCCGACATGGGCACTGCATGCACACGGTGCTCGCCTGCACGTGATGTGATGGACTAGCTTCCTGCTCCTGCCACCATGCTGGGCCCTCGCTGTCTTCACAGACTCTAACCATGAGCCGAAATCAACCCTGCCACCCTCAGGCCACACTTAGCCATGGTATTTTATCACAGCCACAGAGCAGCAAGCAGCACAGAGCTAAGCAGAGGCACAGCAGGTGGTCCTGTCTTCCGCTTCCCGGCTGTGGACTCATGTGACCAGCTACCTCGAGCTGTTCCCTCCCTAGAGATGCTTTCCTGTCAAGTTCCACTGGATGCTAAGGACTAGACAACGGCCATCCACATTCACCAAGGCTTGCTCCCACTCAACCTGAAGTTCTCCTTTCTCAGCTGCCCTGACTAAACTGTGTCATGCACTTGGGCATTTGTTTAGGAGAGCAATTAATTCCTAACAAACTAATTGGTTCCAGACTTTTGAAACTAGTACCTGTAAAAAGCAACTTTATATCCTCCATCACCACTCGTGTGTCCTGTCGCCTGTATCCTGTCTTTCCTTGGCTAATCATACTTTTCCTCGGACTCTTCTCAGTGTTATCCTGTACTAAAAGTTAACTGTTGCTCTGGTTTCAATTATGACAGTGTCTTGTTGTGTGTGTGTGTGTGTGTGTGTGTGTGTGTGTGTTAGATAAATCCATTAAAAAAAAACGTAATTGGGGCGCTGGAGAGACGACTCAGAGGTTAAAAGCACTGGCTGCTCTTCCAGAGGTCCTGAGTTCAATTCCCAGCAACCACACGGTGGCTCACAACCATCTATAATGAGATCTGGTGCCCTCTTCTGGCCAGCAGGCATACATGCAGGCAGAACATCGGATACATAATAAATAAATAAATAAATCTTTTAAAAAAATAAAACATAATTGACAGTCAAAAATTAAGCCCTGAGTGAATCTCCATGGCTTCGGAATGGTCTTTCTACCTCTACAGAAAGAAGCACAGGTAAAGGCACTGCGTTTGGCACTGGGCAATATTTCTTTGAGTGGTTTCCTTAACTGAGCTGTGTGATTTTTTTGTTTGTGACTTTAGGTCTGCATGGTGGTACACGCCTTTCATCCCAGCACTCAGGAGGCTGAGTCAGAGGGATGTGTGAGTTTGAAGCCAGCCTGGTCTACAGAGCGAGTCCCAGGCATCTAAGGAAACACAGCGAGACCCTATCTCAAAAACATGTGTGCGTTCATTTCAACAAAGTGGGTTTTTTTCCCAAAATATTTATTTATTATGTATGCAATATTCTGTCTGTGTATATGCCTGCAGGCCAGAAGAGGGCACCAGACCCCTTTACAGATGGTTGTGAGCCACCATGTGGTTGCTGGGAATTGAACTCAAGACCTTTGGAAGAGCAGGCAATGCTCTTAACCTCTGAGCCATCTCTCCAGACCCTCAACAAAGTGTTTAAAAAAAAAAAAAACAACAGAAAAAGGAACAAAACAAAAAAAATCAGAAACCAAATTTTTCTGAAGAATAATAAATGAAAACACACGCACGTTGTTTGAAGCCGCCAGGGCACCTACTCAGCGAAGACATTTATGAAAGGGACACGCGAGGAACTAGAGCGCACGCCAGTTCATCATTCCGGATAACATCCAAGCGCTCACTGCTAGCTACTAGACTAAATCACTTTGACAAGGCAGGGGCGGGTGGGCGGGGATACTTTACCAAGTCATCAAAAATGTCTCTCTGGTGTACGTGGATGGTGATCAAAGTCTCAAACTTCACTCTGTCAAACTTGCTCAGGTCGTGCGTCGTCTGACTGATGAGAGTATTCAGAATATCCAGAAATTTCTGGTTGGTAATTTGCATGATTTTCCTGTCGTCCTTCGCGTTGTTTAAAGCCTCCTCTGAGTCATGCGTCCACAGCATCTGAACGCCCAGAAGCCCAACCTGCAGGCGCACGGGGACAGCGTGTGTGCAGCTTGTTCCGGCTGCCGCTATTCGCATGCAGCAAACGGGATTGGTTGTTTTAAGCATTAAGTAAAAATTCTATTTGTGTGTGTGTGCGCATGCATGCACACACACACACACATACATAAAACATTCTAGGAGGAAATGGGATAAAATATAGCCATCATTTCCAAGTGGCATAAAAATAAGTAATTTTTATCCCTATTTTGTAGTTTTCAAATTTTCCCAGATTTTCATAGCAATGTTCCACTGTGTTCATAATCTTTTAAAGTAGGTTCTAAGAGACAGCAGAGACGGGGTATTTGGCAATTTTTTTAAATTAACTTGATAGCAGGCAGATTTCATCTACTTGGGAAAAAAATGCTTTAAAGGAATAACGCTGGAAGGAACCCGGGAAGGCACGCAGCGTTTCCATTACGTGCAATTCCTCCACGCTCTGAACTGCGGCTCACGCTCCTCCGAATGCTAATTCCCAGCCCGAGAGAGCCTCGAGAATACAGAGTGGCCCGTGCTTCCCAAGGAGAGAAAATGTCACCTTAACCCTAAGAAGCCCATTTTTTTCCAGCTTACCAAGGAAAACTTGCCTTTAATCTTTATCAAGAGCATTAAATATCACCAAGGCAACTGAAAAACAGAGCTGCAGCACTCAAATCAGCTCTGCGGTGGAGGCTGCTCCTTGCCTGTGCGTATACAGGTTGAATAATTAATGTCCAATCATCTCTAGCTGTCTCCAAAGGGTGCTCATTAATTCAGGAACTAATTGGAGTTCAGCTGGGGCAGGAAACAGAGTTAGGACAGAACTCTGTTGTTTATTTTTCCCTTTGGGAATCTCTTCTAGCTTGTGCTACTTAAGAAGAGACTGGAAACCACTTCTCATTTGTCCTGGGTGAAATCTTAACGGGAGTGACAGTTCTTTATTCCCTACACTGGGGTTTACCGGTACTTGGCACATCACGGGGAGCTTATAAGAGACATAGGCCAGAACCGTCGCCAAGAACACCCATTCCCTCCCTGACAAGGCGGGATGCATGCCAGGAAAATGTGTGGTCAGTTCCCCTAGGCGTTCCATATCCATATCCCTATCCTCTACCATCCTTAAGGCTGCGACCGTTGTGGAATAATCTTTTGGTGCGCTGTGAAGACAGGTCACTCTGGTTGGTTCAATAAAAGGCTGAATGGCCAACAGCGAGGCAGGATTTGAGGGGCAGAGAGGAGGCTGGGAAGAATGGGGGAGTCGTGAGTAGACACAGGAATGCAGAGCAGGCAGCATGGGCTTTACAAAGACTAAAAGATATGGGTTAATTTAAGTTATAAGAGCTAGTTAGAAACAAGCCCAAGCTATCAGCCCAGCTCTCATAATTAATAAGAAGTCTCTGTGTCATTACTGGGGAGCCAGTGGTCCTGACGAAAAAGTCCAATTACATCCTTCACATTGTGCTGATCCCCAATCATACAATTATTTTTTTCTTGTTAATTCACAATTGTAATTTTGCTTCTGTCAGGAATCTCAATGTAAATGTCTGATACGCAACTCCCCCAAAGGGGTTGCAACCCACAGTTTGAGAACCACTGATCTATAAGATGAAATTTTCCATTTGCTGTTTGAGTCTTGGCATCTGTCCTTAAGAATGAGAGGCTGGGTGAGATGACACACGCCTTTAACCCCAGCACTCAGGAGGCAGAGGCAGGCGGATCTCTGTGAGTTCCAGGTCAGCCTGGTCTACAGAGCGAGTTCCGGGACAGTCAAAGCTACACAGAGAAACCCTGTTGGGGGGATAGGGGGCGTCATGGTACAGAACGGGGTAAACTTGAGGTGGAACCACAGCAGCCCCCACCCATCAGGCTCAGCACAGCCCCCCTTGATTTCCACATCTTCTCATCATTAGTGTGGCCCTCACCTGTGCCGGGAAGTGGTGGAGGAAAGGCAGCAGCAGAAATCCCGAATCGCTGATTTGATAGAAGGCAGACCGGATTATATTATGCAATGACGACATCTGGACTTTTAACAAGTCCAGAAGCCAAATCTCTACGGGACCTTTGGCCATAACTGGAGTATCCAGCTAAAAAGAAATAATAAATATGTAACAAATATTCATATGGTATTTTTATAAACTGTCACACTTGATAAATCCTAGTACTGCAACACAGAATAAACTCTCCTATAGTTCACATCAAATACTTATTGGTTAACTTTGCGTGAGCACTGCGTGCCTGTGTGTGCATATGTGGGTTTAAATGAATGCACCCATGCATGTAGAGTGGCCCCAGCTTTAGATTTTTGTGTTTTATTTCTATTTCTCTCTCACCCATGTGCAGGTGTGTGTACGCAAACACGCGTGCGCATACACGCACACGCACGCACTACAGGCATGTGGGCGCCCAAGGAGGCCAGAAGAGGGTGTTGGGTCTTCTGGAACTGGAGTTATAGGCGGTTATAATCCACCTGATATGGGTGCTGGGTACCCAGCTCAGACGCTCTGAAGGACAGCCAACACTCAACCACTGAGCCATCTCTCCAGCTCTCTGGGCAAATATTGAAAGCATGGGGGGAAGAAATTAAAAATATAACTAGAAGAGACCATGCAGATCACGTAGTCTAAAGGCTGTTATTGCTGATAAAGCTAGTCTCAGAGAAGTTAACTGACTCACCCATACTAATTTATAATAAAACCAGAGCTATAGAATTAGAGCCCAAGGTTACCCGCCCTAGTCCTCCATATCTGTTCTTCTGCATAAGCCAATTGCATTCTCCTCAACCTACATGGTCAAGGAAATCCTAGCAACAACTTTTTTTTTTAAAAGAAATAAATTACCATGATTTTTTCTCCTTCTCTTGATATAACAGCCATCATTCGATCGTAGTCTTTGGAATGAAATGTCACCTCGTTTATGTTGTCAGACACTGCAGGGAGATGCGGCTGAAAGAGACATGAGGCAGAGCCAAAACATCACACATGGGGCCAAACACATAAGCGACTGAGATGCCTCTTAAAGCCTTAGCAGAGGCTGGAGGGGCAGCTCAACAGCTAAGAGCATTTCCTGTCATTCCACAGGACTCAAGACCAGTTCCCAGCATCCATACTGGGCAGCTCTCAACTGCCTGTAACTCCAGCTCCAGGGGCTCTGGCGCCCTCCTCTGAGCTCCGTAGCTACTGCACCCATATGTACATATACATACACAAAATTATAAACAAGATCATTTTTAAAGCATAAAACCTTGGCTTTTTTTGTCTTCACGAAACACAAGAGAATCTATTTTCTTAGCTCAAAAATGAAAATAAAATGGTAATTTAAAAAAAACAGCAATAGAGACCACCACAACGCTTGATTAACTTAAAGGCGCATGGTTTGCTGAAAACAGTTAGGTTAGCTTAGAACTCACTATGTAGTCCAGCCTGGATCCTGAACTCTGCTCCTCTTGCCTCAGCCTCCCGAGTTCTGGGTAAAGGTGTATACCACGACAACCAATGGTGGCCCACTTCTTAAAATCCTATGACATTGTCCCCAAGTCCAGCAAATGTCGCTTCTTAGACTCCAGACCGGCTCAGTGAGCATCCCTTTGTGCTCTCCAGATGGAGACTGAACCATACCATCCCAGCCTGCTTCCCTGCCAGGCACAGGTCCCTCCCTCTCACTTTCTCTCTCGACTGTCTTCTCTTTTCACAAATCTTACAGTTAAGGAAACTGAGACCTTGGTGGTTAGTGAACGGGGAGTGTGTGAGGCCAATTGGCTCTAAGACCATACAATACAGGGTGTTTTATCATCATACTTTGTATGTGTGTGCAGATGTGTATTCATGTGTATTCATGTGTGCTGTAGCGGGTGCTCAGAACATTACATGCCATCCTCAGGTACTAACTTTCCTTGTATGGTGAAACAGGTCCTGGAATTCACTGAGTCAGCTAGGCTAGCTAGCCAGCGAACCCTAGGCATCTGCCCATTTCTGCCTCCACGGTGCTGGTATTAGAAGAATACACCATTGTTCCCAGAACTTTCTTTTAACATAGGTTCTGGGAATTGAACTTGGGTCCTCATGTCTTTACGGCAAGCCACTTCACCAGCTGAACCATCCTCCCAGCTGAACCATCCTCCCAGCTGTACCATCCTCCCAGCTGTACCATCCTCCCAGCTGTACCATCCTCCCAGCTGTACCATCCTCCCAGCTGTACCATCCTCCCAGCTGTACCATCCTCCCAGCTGTACCATCCTCCCAGCTGAACCATCCTCCCAGCTGTACCATCCTCCCAGCTGAACCATCCTCCCAGCTGTACCATCCTCCCAGCTGAACCATCCTCCCAGCTGTACCATCGGGATTTTTGGTTCTCATCCTTCTTGCCTTGCACTGTCAGGACACCAACTCTATCTCTGTTCCTGATTACAAATCCCATGGACAAAGCGGCTTAACCCCAGGATGTTTGGGTCATACCTGTATGGTGTGGGAGTCACTGGCCTGTCCGAGGATTTCCAGCAGAACCGGGTCAGAGACAAAGAAGAATCTCGGAAACAGCAATCGCTTCTTCTCCAAATACCTTCAAACAGTCAAGAGCATCTTACCGAATGATTCCTTTGGTTTGAATTTATTTACTTTTATTTCCTGTGCATTGGTGTTTTGCCTGTATGTATGTGAGGGTGTCAGATCCTACCTGGAACTGGAGTTATAGACAGTTGTGACCTGACAAGTGAGTGCTGGGAATTGGACCTGGGTCCTCTGGAAGAGCAGCCAATGCTCTTAACCACTGAGCCGTCTCTACAGCTCCCCTTTGTTTGTTTGTTGTGGCCAATCAGAGAAAAGCAAACACCAACAGACATTTCCCATAGGCCTCTGGGATATGTGGTGAGAACCAGAGTCTAGCAGGGAAGGCGCTTGGGGGGAACAGAGGATTTCAAAACAATAGAGGGAAGGAGCAAGGCCACCTCTATCATCTGTCACAGTCTTTTCTCTAGTTGGGAGCCCTCCCATGAACCTTTGTTAGAGTACTGGGGGCATTCATAGCTTAAATTTGGGATTTATTGTCTCCAACCCAGGACATTCTGAGGATGAAACGGAGGCCACCTATCCGTGAGGCTAGAGCAGAGGGCAAACCTGGCCAAACCAGGATATGTCATAACCATACTCTAAACAGAAACCGAGAATGAACTCTGCTTTAATTTTTAAAGCTTCCAGAAGTGTCTTTGGGGGGAAAAAGCACCCATACACTTGTTGGGCACACCTCTACTCCAAGCCCAAAGTGGGTTCAATCTAATCCCCTAAAAGAGAAGTCTACATACCCTGGAATCTGTAAACTAGACTTTATTTCAAAGAGGGTCTCTGAGGGTATATTGAATTTAAACATCTTTCCTTAAAAGAGAATTGCTTGTGTTTCAATGTATGTCCCCTGATCCCGAGAAACAACGTCCTATACCCAGTACACTCGATAACAAGTGCCCTCAGAAGAGAAACAGAAGAAATGAAGGCCACTGAAGACACAGGCATCAGGGTTGTAACACCAGCCTCAGAAGCCCCAGGGCTACTACAGCTCCATCACAAGCTCCCGGGAGGCTGACACCTTGATTCCACACCTCTGGCTGACAGACCTGGGACTGAACTAACTAACGTCTGGTGCTTCAAGCCATCAGTGAGTGGTGACTGGCACAACCGTCCTGGGAAGCTAACGTGATGCCTTCGCCCACCCCTTCCACATTGTCCTTACTGGAAATCGAAGGTAGGGGAATTTAGGTTCCTGTTTCCCGTTGAGCCATCCCTAGAAAAACCTGAAATGCAGACAGAACTAGCGGCTTGGGAGGAAGCACGCTGTCTCACCCGGTGAGGGACTTCTGACAGACCTCCAACTGCTCGTGTAAGTGGGGCAAAAGCTGCCCCATGGTCTCATCCCCGACGCAGCAGCTGATCACGTTGGGGTTCTCGTGAGCTCGCTGCATTATTTTGACCCACGACTTGTCAATATTCTGGAAACGTTTGGCTTCCTAAAAGCAAATCCGTAGTTGGGTAAAGATTAGCATCTAGATAATTGAAAAGAGCAAGCGCTTCACTTCCTAATTCCTTCCAGTCCTTCAAACCCAGCCTGTGTTCATCTCGGGCTACATCATTGAGACAAAAAGGAAAAAAAATTTTTTCTTTTCTTTTCTTGGTCTGAATTCGTTCTGAAGAACGAGACCCAAACCTGCAAAGCCGCTTATTAAAATGCCGCCTGATCACGACGGGGTTTATCACTTATTTGTTTCCTTGCATTTAATATAGTTTTGAAGTGCCACATGATTAACTCGCAGAGCTATCAACTTAAAGTTCAAATCCAGTCTTTCGGCACCCCAGGTGTTTTGGTTTGATGAGCAGACTGAAGTGGCAGCGGAGATAATTTGATCTCAGAGTCCTTGGAATAATCACAGCCCCACAGTACCTCAGGGAGAAGGGAAGGAGGAGGGACCACGGGAACCACAAAACAAAGCTTCATTTGCATACTTGCAAATAAATATTTCCTTGGTCCTGTGGATGATATTAAGTTTTTCGTCCAGTTGCAAAAATGCCTCTGGAAACTGGCATAATTTCGTCTCTTTTTAAAATGCTATTTCCTAATTTAAAAAAACAACAGACTTTAACATTAGGTTTCTACAACAAAATTGTGTTGCAAAGAGAAATGAGCTGTTTCCATGCTTTTTATCCTGGATTTATAATCTGCATAGATCCTGTCTATTTAGGATGAGGAGGCTGAATTGTAAAAGAGGGAAAGTTACCTTAAGAGTAAACTCTTCGTTACAGACAGCCTACAGCTGGCTTTGAGCTCACCATACATCCAAGGATGACCTGGATTTCCCGTCCTCCTGCCTTCACCTCCTCCATGCTGGGACTGCAGCTATGCAGCAGCATGCATGGTTGATGTGCTCCTGGGGATTGAACCCAGAGCCTCACGAGTGCTTGGCAAACACTGCGCCAGCAGAACCACCACCCCAGTCTGTTTAGAGGCTTCGCACGGAGGCGCCTCACCACGCATTTCCAAACCGGGTCTTCCTTCACACTGTTGACTCCTGGCCTGCTGGTCGTGGGTTTACTAATAGCTAATCTGTACTTAACTAAACATAGATTAATTTTAATGCTACTATTCTCAGAGATGAAACAACAGCTTGGTGGTAGTCTATTTGAATGCACATTAACCTCCTCACTCTCAAGACTCCACCATTGGAAACTACGCATTTTCTTCTTTCTACTAGTGTGCTAGAAATCGGTGCCCTGTGTTGTCTGTGTTCCGGCAAAAATTTAAATTATTTTTAACTTTAATTATGCGTACGCAGGGGAATGTTGCCCATGAGCGCCTACGGAAGCGAGAAGAGGACATGGAGTCCCCTGGAGCTGGAGTGACAGGCAGTTGTTAGCCACCTAACGGGGGTGCTAAGAATAGAATTCAGGTCTTTTGCAAGAGCAGTGTGTTCTCTTCACAGCGGAGCCGGCTCTCAGACCTAAAACTTTACTTCTAGACCACGGTCTGGGCCATAGTTTGCCTGCCCCTGACCGCACGAGCCAGAGAGGTGGTCAGTGTGTAAAGATGCCCGATGCCAAGCTGGGTGATGTGGGCTCAGTCTTCGGGGCCCGCATGGTGGAAGCAGAGAATCGACTCACGCGGCTCATCTCCACATGTGTAGCATGTCGTCATGTATACACATACACGCATTTGTATGTACACACAAAGTAAATGAAATGTCAAAAAAATTAAGACTTGACCAAATATATCTTTGGGAAGATTTTCATAGATGACCCCAAACGTTTTTTGCATAGCAATAGGGATTGGACATAGGTTTCCATGAGCGCTCGGCAAGCACCGTCCCCACTGAGCTACAGCCCCGGCTGTCTTTTTCATTTTCGTTCTGGGAAGGGTCTTACACAGTAGCTCAGGAAGGGAAGGCCTTCATCTTACAATTCCCCTGCCTCACACTCCCGAGCAGTTGCGTTCACAGGCCTGCACCACTTGGCCCAGCTCACAAACAATCCTATAAATAACTGCAAGAGCTGTGCTTACCTGTGGCAGCTGCTTGGCAATGTCCCCGCCCACAAAGACGGCTTCCAGGTAGACCCACAGGTTCTGCACCACCAGCCACTCTTCGATGATGTCTGAGGACGTGGACAATTTAAACACCCAGTTCTGGATATTCTTTTTGAACGGAGCATTATATCTAAAAAGGGAGAATGTGAAACATGTTTCAGTTTGCTGGGAGGAAGGTCTGTCGCTAGTGCTGGGGTAGGATTTGCAGACAAACTTGGGGCTTCACAGGTATCCGGAGGAGGGCCTCCCGGAGTAAAGAATTTCTCGAATAACCATGTACTCCCTTGCAGGACCCTGGGCACTGCTGGACACTGATTCCCAGAGAACTGTGAAAACATTGAGCTGTGTGGTGTCCTAAGCCTGTTTTAGCAGGTCATGTGCACGTAAGTATAAGACTCAGGGATTCACATGCAGTGCTCTTCGCTAGCTTCCCTGGGCACCCGCATCCATGTGACTCACACAATCACACACAGGCACACATATATTACAGAAACAAAAACCTACTGCAATTAGCTAGGAGCCCGGAGGCTACAAATGCTCAACCAAAGACCCAAAGCCCTTGGCTGCTGTCATTCTTCAGGTTACCCTACAACCCTGTTTGCAAGAGGCTGTCGGCCACGAAAGTCAGGATGGCCAGTCTGCGGTGGCCCATGGGAACTGTCGGCCTTGAAATCTAAGAGCCAGTGATTATGTCACAGCCATCTTTGCTACTCAGTCTGAATCAGTTTGCTCCTCAGCTGAGTACTCAGATGCAAACAGCGGGTCTTCACCTCGACACATCCAAGCCACAATTCCATGACCCAGAATCTGTATAGACTACACATACTCAAGCACAGGCTGGGGTCAGAGGTCACGTGGGCTGCCAGTCATTAGCTGGGGATCCCATCTTAGAGAGTGAGAACGGCCGTGTCCCCTGGCCATTGACCTCTGCTGCTGATGGAGCTGTGACGTATGGACGTCAGGGAGAGAACAGCCAAGAATGCCTGGGTCTGGAGAGACGGCTCATGGGTTAAGAGCACTGGCTGCTCTTCTAGAAGACCCGAGTGCAGCGACCAACACCTGCATTGGATGGTTCCCAACCATCTGTAACTCCAGTTCCAGAGGATTCAATACCCTCTTCTGGACTCCTGTACACACGTGGCAGACACACAGACTGATAAACATGCACACATAATTTTTTAAAAAAAGTACAAAACATATTGTGATCAGCTATGAGGGTTGAGGTTGCAAATGCTCTCACTGGGTGACAGTTAGAACAAGGAATGACAAGTCAGAGGAGATAGGAAGAGGCGACCTTGATGGAGGGGCATACTGCTTGTTGAGCTGCCAGCGCTGGGGCTGGGTACCTCTGAAGATAGACAGAGTGGCTACTGGGTACAGACAGGCACAGACGAAAGCTTGGAAGGTTAGGGCACAATCTGACTTATGCCCCAGCTACAAAATTAGGGTTTTAACCTAGCAGTTTACGGTGCTAAAGCCCAAATATAATTCTTACCCATGAATTATGAAATTACCTGTTGCTCAGCAAGGAACCTAAGACCATCAAGCTGTCCTCCATCAAAGTGATGATTTCTCCAGACTCGGTCCCTTTGAGCAGGAGCTCGCCTTTCCCCTTAAATGCAGCAAAACTCAGGTTTTGGTTGGTCCAGTTCTCAATCACCTGCGTCAGCTTGGCTTCAATATCCTTCTCCTTAATGGCAGAGATGCAGATATCCTTCGGAGGAAGAGGGGAGGAGAGTCAGGACATTCTAGACAGCAAATTATGTTTTGTTTTGTTTTGTTTTTGTTTTTTGAGACAGGGTTTCTTTGTAGCTTTGGTGTCCATCCCGGAACTAGCTCTTGTAGACCAGGCTGGCCTCGAACTCCCAGAGATCCGCCTGCCTCTGCTTCCCGAGTGCTGGGGTTAAAGGCGTGCGCCACCTCCACCCGGTGACAGCAAATTATGTGCATCATAAAAATCATAGCACGTGTAGCACAGAAGGGACCAGAGGCCGCCTTTGCTCAGTGAGTTAACTCGCAGCTGAGAAAGCCAAGGTTCCCAAGAAAGCCAGAGAAGGCAGACAAGTGAGAGGGCCCAGCCAGATGACGTCAGCCCAAGCTCCTGGAGCCCACCTGGTGGAAGGAAAGACGACTCCCAGAAGTTGTTCTGTACCTCCTATAGGCTCACACGGCACGCGCAGGGACACACACATACACGGCATGCGCAGGGACACACACATACACGGCATGCGCAGGGACACACACATACACGGCATGCGCAGGGACACACACATACACGGCATGCAGAGGGACACACACATAATAAAAAATGATTTAAAGTATGGGAAAGGAAAATTGCAATGCTGTTTTAAATTGTCAACTAAAAATAGACTTAGTGAAAAACATTGCCTGGAAAAGTTTGGACAAGACATCCTGAGGAATTCACCAAGAACGTAATACTTAAATACCATGAACTTGGTTTGTTTTTTTTAATGTAAGTGCAGCTAAAGACAGGAGGGTGGAGTGACAGGCTCTAAAACGACTGCCTTTCAAAAGATCCTTTATCTTCACATGTGCATCAGTATACACCCCATAAACCCCACCCACCCTCCTTTTCCCTGGTGTACTTTAGAAACCCTGTACACCGCAAGTCTACATGATTAATGTTGTGATCCGAATTCTTCACAGCTGCCTTATTCTATTGCCCACGCACATTCCCACAATTCCCATCTGCCTAGCTCCGCGTCTCTAACATGTTGTCTGTCCCTTGCGCTAGCAAAATTTTCCTATTTTGCCTTCAGCTAATCCTCAACAAACACAACAAACACACTACTTATACAGCTATATTGAAAGAGTAAATAAAAGTTCAAACACTCCTTATTCAAGAAATACAGACGGCAAAACAACACTTAAGACTCAAGAAGTCAAGGCTGGGCATGGTGGCACACGGGAGGAAGAAGTTGGCGGATCTCTGTGAGTTCGAGGCCAACCTGGTCTATACGGTGAGTTCAGTTACATAGTGCGGCCCTAATCTCAGAACACACACACAAATACACAAACACACACAAATACACACACACACAAATACACAACACAAATACACATACACAAATGCACACACACAAATACACACACAAATGCACACACAAATACACATACACAAATACACACACAAATGCACATACATAAATACACACACATACAAATACATACACACAAATACACAGGAATAAAACATCACTGGGGCTAGAGAGACAGCGAAGCAAGTAAAAGCAGGTACTGCTCTTGCAGAGCCTGAGTTCTATCCCCAGCACCCTCATTGTATGGGTCACAACTGCTTATGCCTCCAGCTCCAGGGAATCTGATGTCCTCTCCTATCCTGTGCAATCGTGTGCACATCCCACACACAGACACCCACATACCACATATGTACACATGTTTTAAAAGAAAATAAATCTTAAAACAATTCAAAAATCTGTAGAAGCCATGGAGGGAGAGAAGCAGATACAGGCCCCTCTCCTATGGTGAAGAATTGGCAAAGGAAAAGATAAAAGAACGGTCGTGGCAGGCAGGAAGGGAGGGGGCAGACACCAGGATGCAGAGGGACAGGAGAAAGGAGCCCTAGTGTCACACAGCCGAGCAAGGGACCATTCTTCACAATGGCGCCGTGTATTTAATGAAGAACCAGCAGAGGGGGACTCGAAAACCGCAGAGGAAATGATAAAGAGATAGAACTGTGAAGTGCCCTGCCCTGGCCGTGACTCATTCTGTTCTACTGAATCATCATTCTTAGCTCCACAAATATGTGCAATTATGTGTATGAGTAAACAGTAAAAATAAAATAGTGTGGGGGCTGGACCGATGGCTCATTGGCTGAGAGCAATGGCTGCTCTTCCAGAGGACCGGGGTTCAATTCCTAGCACCCACATGGCAGCTCACAACTGTCTGTAACTCTAGTCCCACTGGATCTGACATCCTCACACAGATGCAGACAAAACACCAATACCCATAAAATAAATAATTAAACCTATAAAAATAAATAAGTAAGTAAATAAATAAAGGGAAAAAATGTCGGAGCTGGAGCGATGGCTCAGTGGTTCCCACCCACACCAGGCAGCTCAGAACCGCCTGTAACTCCAGCACCAGGGGATCTGACGCCCTCTGCTGGTCTCTGGAGACACTTACACTCCAGCGCACATGCCCGCACACAGCCCATCACAGGTAAACACGTGACGTAAAATCAAATGTTTCCTTGAGAAGTCACAGAAAAGAAAAAGGCCACCTTCCTTAACGGCCCGCTGAGGCCTCGTTCTCTTACCTCGATATCGTCCTTATTTTTAAGGAGCGGCGCTTCCATGATATTCCTCAGACAAAACGAGTCCGATTCCACGTCGAACGGGGTGCCGGTGAGCTCCGAGATGCGGTCCCAGTGCCTCTGCTTCATGGCTTTGTTGGTCATCATCTCCAGCAGAGGGCACGACTCGCTGAAGTCGTCGATTCTTTTCTTGAGGTCCAGGAAAGCCTGCCAATCTTTCAGCCCTTTGGGAAGTTTCCGACATCTTTCAGGAAGCAAAGGGGAAAATGTAGGGTTCTAGACTTTCACCTGTGCAGTGGTTGTTTGTCAGTTTTGATTCTGAGGAAAGTTAATTTTTTTTCCCTTTGAAGAAAGTGTTATGAACAGACAACAATAATATAGCTTGTGAGGCATCTTTTAATTTTTATTTTATGCGTATGTGTTTTTGCCTGTATGTATGTCTGTGTACTATTTATGAACCTGGTGCCCAGGAAGGCCAGAGGAGGACATTGGATCCCCTGGAACTGGAAGATAGCTGTGAGCTACCATGTGGGTGCTCAGAAGAGAGCCTAGGTCCTTTGAAAGAATATCTACAACTTTTGATTGCCGAGTTATCTCTCCAGCCCCTGAGATACCTCTTTTTAAGACTTATTTTCAATTAGTGGGGGTGTCTTATGTGGTGATGAGCACCATATGCATGCAGTACCTAGTGAGACCAGAAGAGGGTGCCCTAGAGCTAAAGCCACAAGTGGTTCTGAACCAACGAGGTGGGGTGTGTGTGTGTGTGTGTGTGTGTGTGTGTGTGTGTGTGTGTGTTTACCAGGAACTGAACTTGGGTCCTCTGAAAGAGCAAGAAGCACTCTTAACCCCTGAGCCGTTTCTCTATGCTCAGCTTGTAAACTGCCTAGCAGGGGCCGTGTAAGATGAGCACTGTAAGAGAGCAGGCTAATGGAAGCGAGGCTCACCTGTTCTGGAATTCCTGAAGCTCTGCATTGATTTTTTCAATATCTACATCTCCCCAGAGTATCTCATAGTAACCACTGATGCTGCCCATGACAGTGTCGTACAGGCCATACAGCTTCTGAAGCAAGTTGAGTTCTTTCCTGGGGAATAAAATAATCGCGTGTGTGACGTCTCTCAACACAAGATGCGCACAGCAGCAGTACCTTCCAATACAAAGGTCAAGGCCCATAAAATCCTAAGTCTGTAGAATCACTCAGTATGAACAGATGCTTTGAGTATTTTGTAAAGGACGAATGTGGACTCTTTTCTAACTCTGAGACATGGGCTGCAACGCTAGTTTCCTTGTTTGTTGCTGTCGTTGTTTTGTTTGTTTGTTTGGAGATAGGGTCCCACTGTGTAGCTCTGGCTGTCCTGGAACTTGCTCTGTAGACCAGGCTGGCCTTGAACTCACAGAGATCCCCCTGCCTCTGGCTCCTGAGTGCTGGGATTAAAGGTGTGCATCCTCACACTTTAGTTATCCTATTTTTCAGATTTTTTTAAAATATTTATTTATTTATTTATTATGTACACAATATTCTGTCTGTGTATGCCTGATGGCCAGAAGAGGGCACCAGACCCCATTACAGATGGTTGTGAGCCACCATGTGGTTGCTGGGAATTGAACTCAGGACCTTTGGAAGAGCAGGCAATGCTCTTAACCTCTGAGCCATCTCTCCAGCCCCTATTTTTCAGATTTTTAAATCACTGCCCTTTTCCATGGCCTTAAGAAAGACTTCACTTTCCCTCGGAGGTTATTCCCAGTCACGTGTGCAAAACAGGAGGGGGAGAGAAGAACTTGAATGTTTCCCACAGGGTGACATCACAGTGGAAGATCACTGCTCTGTCACCCGCAGGTGGCAGGCTGTGTTTCAGCAAAACATAAGAAGAGAGCTCCGAAGACACTATTCCCGTGTCTTCCACTTGTGTGGCTTGTACTTACTGTAGCCGAGAATTCAGAATTACTCAGTGCCTTCCTACAATAACATAGAAACATACTGACAATGTACACGAGTTCATTAAACTCAATAATTTGTGAGGAATGATAGATTTCAGGGGCCAGCTATATGGCTCAGCAGACAGAGGTACCTATCTCTAGCCAAGCCTGAATTTGAACCCTGGGTTCATGGGTCCCACATGGTGGAAAGATATAATCAACTCACATAAGTTGTCCTCTGATCTAGACACACATGCTGTGGCACACACACACACACACACACACACATACACACACACACTTATGAATAAACAAATGTGATTTAAGTTTTAAATAAAATAAAATTTCATTATAAAAATGGTCCATGTGCTACTAGGCCAAGTGGAGTCCGCCTTTAATCCCAGCTCTTGAGAGGCAGAGGAAGGCATAGATCTCTGTGAGTTTGAGGCCAGCCTGGTCTACAGAGTGAGTTCTAGGGTAGCCAGGGCTGTTGCACAAAGAAACCCTGTCTCAGAAAAAGAAAAATGGAGCATGAGTCAGATGGCTACATGCCCTGCTATACTGGAGACTGTCATATAGGATCTCACACCAAGAGTGTAAGTAAGAATTTCTCAATGATCGTGTAGAAGTGAAGATTTTCTAGAACCTTACCTTAGATAGCCTAATTCAACGAGCCATAGAGGAGAGTCAGACAGCTGAAATTACATAACTGGTGAACGGTTTACTCTCAGGGATTGGTGTTTTAGAAGTAAAACCATCTACCCTAAGTGGCTGAATCACTCATCTCTCTTCTAAAGACATGGTTTCACCCCCTTCCAGTGCTGGGGATCAAACCCAGGTCCTCACACGTGCTAGGCCAGCGCTCTACCCTGAGCCCCGCCCCAGCCTTAACACTCACTGCTTCTGAGAAAAGATTCTATTAACTCTATCTTGTGTAAATCCTAGATACATTGGTTAAAATCAAGCAAGTTATCTAACTGCTAATTTCAATACCATCTACGCCTACACCATGAGGCAGAGTACCCTTGACATAAATGCAGTCAGAAGGGAAATCAAAAGCACTGGGGTCAAAATGGCAGTACTTCTGACTCACTAATCCTGTACAGAATTAGTAAAAAGAGAAAGTAAGTCTTAAGCTAAGTTTATGTGAGATCAGAATTATTGAAATGGACTCTCCACCTTCTCCAGAAACGTTCTTTTGCATATGGCTTTGACTTTTCTGTTGATGACATACTCGGGGGGGGGGGGAGAACCTCCAGGAAGGAAGGGGATTGAGGTTCGGGTCCTTCAGAGAGAGGAAGTTGAGGGAGTTGGTCACAGGGGATCCACAGTCAAGAACAAGGTGACAAATTCTGCCTTCCCCCTTGTATACAGTGTGGGATCCCAGCCTAGGGAGTGACGCCACCGGAGTGGGAGGGTCTTCTCACTTGAGTTAGCCAGGCAATCCGCTGTGGGCCTGGCCTGGTGGGGTCCATTCTCCCATGTGGCTCTAGATCATCGAGCTGACAGCTGACACGCGCCATCATAGAGGCTATGCAGGCATCTAGCAAGTCAGATGGATCAGGCGATCGTCAGGGGAATATTGCAGGTGCATCCTGAGCCATGTTTTCTGCATATGCATCTAGTGATTTACATGGGATACTTGCACTTTGGCAGAACTCACCTGATTTTATGTAAAACCTCATAGTCAGTCACTGGTAATCCAAAAAGTTGTTCCCCAGATGAGTATGTAACAAATTTCCTCCACAGATCATCAAAATTGGCCTATTACGAAGATTTTGAAATTTTACTGGCATAGAATTAATTGAAATCCCATTAAAGTATCATTTATTATAATTGAGAGAACGGGTAATACATGTGAAAGGTTTTGTGGGGCAAATTTATTCTGACCCAAGTCACCAGAGGAAGGCAGAGCCCTTGGGGAAGCTGCTTCCAAGCTTTCTGCACACATCTATTTTATATTAAATTCAGTCTTTAATGAACTAAGTGGTCTCCAGAAATGCTATATTTCAAATCCCTGTCTGCTCGTTTGAAAGTAATGAAGTGGTATTTTTAAAAAATCTGTAATTCAGGCTTTTTCGCTACTTTAGACTAGCACCCTCTCTCTCCCGCTGGACTCACAACTGAGGAAAGCACTGCAGAGAGCACAACAGAGCCAGCCTGTGTTCTCTATGTGCAATACGGCCTGTGAAGCAAAACATTCAACTGCAGCACCGAGGATAACACACATCTTTTCCTTCCTTAAGATTTATTTAACTATGTGTGTGCATGTGTATTTGTGTGCGTGCGTGCGTGCGTGTGCGTGTGTGTGTGTGTGTGTGTGTGTGTGATGCCTGTGGAAGCTAGATGACGGTGTCAGATTCCCCCAGAGCTGGCGTTACAGGTGGTTGTGAGTCGCCAGAAGGGTGCTAGGAACCAAACTCAGGCCCTATGTAAGAGCAGTTTAAAAAAAAAAATACTAACTTCTGAGCCATCTCTCAAGCACCCTCATTTTTTTTAATTTTTAATTAAAAATTGAATAGCATATATGTGATTGCTAAAATATGAACCATGATCCAAGCAAGGATATAACAGTAGTGACCCACCTGGTACAATCTAAGCACGCCACAAAAGTCCGTTCTCCACAGAGTGAACATCTCCCTAAACGCATCCCCCCCCCCTTACCTCTCACTGTTGAGTCTGAAAGTAGGAGGAGGGTGATTGTTTTCCTCTTTCTATGAGTATTTCACCTCTCTCTTTTTTTTTTTAACAAAGTCCATAACTCTCACCTTGATTTGTTAGTCAAGACCTGTCTGTACATAAACGTTGAATTCTCCTTCCTCTGCCTAACTCTAATTATTCCTCCACAGTGCATCTGAGATGCCTCTTCTTCTAGGGAGCCTTCTCTGCTTGCCCCAGTAGATCCCATCTGGGCTGGGAAACCCCATAGACCTGCGACCAAATTCCAGGTTTCTGTAACTAGATCACGGCACTCACAGCGTGGCCTCAGACCCCTGGCCTCTAGCTTGCTGTGTTCTTGTCAGATTTCAGCAGCCTAGCGATAACAATCACTGCTAAGTGAATCTTGGATTTATTTATTTTTATCTTAAATGTATGAGTGTTTGTCTGCATGTGCATATGTCCACTGTATGTGTGCAGTACCTAGAGTGACCAGAAGAGGCCGTTGGAACCCTGAAACTAAAATTACACATGGTTTTGAGTCACTGTATGAGTGCTAGGAACCAAACCCAGGCCCCTGCAAGAGCAGCAAATGCTCTTAACCACTGAGCCATCTCTCCCGCTATCATCCCCCTTCAATGACTGGGCACGCAGGAGGGACAGGAAAAATAAAAATGTTTTATAGGAACATACTGTAGGAGCTAGGGTTTGTAAATGAGGGGATCATAAACAGAGAACAGACTCCCTCAGGACTCGTAGGGGGCAAATCCACTGAGCACTCCCCGAATCTAGAAAGCATTCATCCAAATGGGTGTGTTCTTTTTCTCAGGATGCTCTCAGCAACCTGAGGACATAAAAAGATGATGAATGCTTGGTCTGACCCAAGGAATACTATACAGTCTGGACCACGGGAGTTTTCGGGTATGCAGATAAAAGGAAGACTGATGCTGACAATAAAAGCTAGGCAGGAACATGACTGCCCAATATTTAAACTCCTAAGCTGATAAAATGTATTGTACGATCCATCTTCCTCACTGTCATCATATATCAAAGGAGATGCTAAGAAGCAGGACAAAGGATGCAGGTCACAGTCACGGCATCAATCTCCAACAATACTGAGATGCTGTGTATAGGCTGGAGGGAGGGATGGAAAGAAGGGATAGAGGACACTGTGTAGGAGATTAGAGTGCAAAGCTGGGTGTAGTACCAAAACCAGTAATCCCAGCACTGGGGAGACAGAGGCCTGGGCTTGGTGGACAGCCTAGTCTACTGGAGGAATTCCAGCCACTACCTTAAAAAGGAAAGAAAGAGGTCAATGATGACAGGGAATGACACCAAGATTGTCCTCGGGTCTCCAAATATGCGTGCACATGTGCCCGCACACATGGGTGCATACATGTATATGCACACACACACACACACACACACGATTAGACTGCAACTAAAATCTGCATGTATTTTTAACATTAATTCTTCTATTATAGAATAAAACATAAAATTTCTTCAAAATCACATATAAAAATATTGCCCTGTCAATGTGACAGAAGAAACTGTTTTTACCTGGAATATCTGCAGCCTGTTGCTAGCTTCTTGGGGTGGAATATTTGGCACCATCGGTCCTTCCTGTAAGAAATAATATTATCTCTATTCTTACTCCTGGTCAATATATGTCAGCTTACTGGTTCTACCTAGAAGGCACTTTATTTTTTTAGAAAGATTTAAATTGTTTTTAAGCGTGTGTGTGTGTGTGTGTGTGTGTGTGTGTATGTGTGTGTATGTGTGTGTGGAGGGGGAATATGCACACATGAATGCAGGTACCCTCAGAGACCAGAAGAGGGCATCAGATCCCCTGTAGCTAGATTATGGGCATTGTGAGCTGCCCAGCATGGGTGCTTGTATTCAGACTCCACCCCTCATGTCTGAGCAGCAAGCACTCTTAACAATGTGGGTGCTGGGATCCAACTCCATCCTCTGCAAGAGCAGCGAGCATAACTGCTGAGCCATCTCCCCAGCCCTCTATCAGAAATTCTGTGAGAATTCTTTCCCTAGGGAGCAGACAACCGGCCCTCTGCTCCTTCCTCACCCTTCTAGATCGCTCCTTATTTTAACAGTCGACTCTGCATGCTTTCTCTGTAACATGCTCAGAGGGATAGCCACTCCCTTTAGGGGTACTGGTAAATATTGGGTCATTAACATGCGGTCTGCCTGCTTCTGAGATGCGTTCCTTTTAATTCCACAGAAACCCACACCGCAGACACTGGAACACGCAGTGTCCCACATGTAATTTACCGTCTCATAGGCTTCTGTGAAGTTGTTAACGTCCTCACGAAAAACTTCCACCGACTCAAGCAGGTTGCTTTTAAACTTGGGTTGCACTTGAACAAGTTCATCTTGCACGGACACCTATAATCAAAAAAAGAAAAAATAGTCGGCACGAGGGTCTGAGTGATGTATTAAAAATAAAAACTGTAATTCCTCTCTGCGAGTCCATGTGCCATAGATGATGGGGATAAAGATGTTTTTGCTCACTTGTTACAACATCCACGAACACCCCAGACTCACTTGCAGGACACCCAGCTCTCTCTGCTATTAAGAGGACTGCTACACCACAGATAAAAATTAACCCAAAATGCATCCATGACCTAATTGTAAAGACTAAAATTATAAAACTAAGAAAACATAGATGTGATTCTATGTAACTGGATTGTCCAATGTTTTCTGTATGATATGAAAACATGAACAACAAGAGAGAAAAACAGAATTGATTAGGCTTTAATTAAAATTTGAAAAGGAAACAACAACACTTCAAAAGATGCCACCAAGAAGGTGAAGTGAGAGGAGCTGGGGATGCAGCTCAGCGATAGGACTTCACTGAGCACAGGTGAAGGCCTGAGTGTGATTGTTCCCGGCATCACCAATCAATCAACCAATCAATAAAATAAAGAGACTGTCCACAAAAGCGGGAAGAAAATAGCTACAAGTCATATATGAGATAAGGAACCCAGAATAAATTAAACACTCATAAAACCTAGCAATAAGAAAATTCAATTTAAAAATAAAAAGAGCAAGCAGCAGCTTTCTATGTACGTATCTCTGGTGATCTACAAATGGCCAATAAAACGGCCACGGGAATGGATGCTTAATGTCATTATCAATTGAAAAAAAAGGAAGTGCCTGGGGTGCTGTGCATGAACCCTGAAAATGAAGCTCAGCTAAAGACTCCTCACAGAGACCCACGGAGCCCTGGATTCCATCTGCATTAAATATTCAGACAAGATAAATCCACGGGCGTGGAAAGCGCTCCCGGGCCAGGGTGAAGCAGAGAACGAGAAGGCCTGCTAACAGGCACAGGGTTTCTTTGGGGGATAATGAATATGTTCTAGAAAGAAGTCATGAAGGTTTTTATATAATTTTGTGTCTATACTAAAAATTTAAAAAAAAACCTGCTGAATCGCCTATTTCAAAATGGCCAGTCTTCTAGCAAGCAGTTATATATCAATAAAATTATTATAAGTGATAGGTTTTAAAAGTTCAAATGTGTTTTCCTGGAAGCCACGACTTAACAGGGAGACAGAATGAAGTGAGTGCTTACAGCTTTGCTCTGCAGTTTGTTGAATGAGTATCTCAAGGTATCAACGCCCTCGGACTCCTCTTTGGTGACTTCAACTTCAAATCTGTTTAAAATGCCGTAGGCTTCCTGCAAGGCAGAGGCAGAGTTCAGAAACATCTCAGAGGAAGAACGTGCCAGAAGCTTGGGCTACATTCTGAAAACGCTGCATCTTCATGGAGAATAGGGAATTCCACTAGCATGGTTTCCAAAATCAACGCCGTGGAGATGGATTTCGGGTCTCACCAGCATCCACAGTGCTGACTGACTCGGAATCGCAGGCTCGGAAACACTCACTT
This sequence comes from Alexandromys fortis, assembly GCF_014885135.2. Taxonomy (NCBI): domain Eukaryota; kingdom Metazoa; phylum Chordata; class Mammalia; order Rodentia; family Cricetidae; genus Alexandromys; species Alexandromys fortis. The sequence goes on along the minus strand of NW_026067892.1, from coordinate 4,070,078 downwards.
CACTGTTGCCTAGGCCATTTTGGTGGAGATGGAGGCAGAACAATGAGAACCCCGATCTTAGACAATATCCTCGGAGCTGTCTCCTGCCCTTCTCCTCTTTGGTCTTGGGGCGATGCCTGTGGGACGGTGTCCCATACATATAGACGGGGTTAACTCTATAGCAGTGGAGAGCAATGGCCTGAGGGCTGGTGTCCCATACACATAGACGGGGGTTAACTCTATAGGAGTGGAGCTCAATGGCCTGTGTGACCACTCAGGAGAGCGGAGACCAGAATGGGTCATGGGATGGATTAGCAGTTGGATTTACCAAAGAACATTGGCTGAAGTAGCTAAGTGTATGGTAATTTATTAAATAGTGAGGCCATCAGCACCCCAAATTCCCAAATACTAAGATCTTTAAGGTAGCAAAACTGTGACCCATTAGTTACCAAAGAGAATAAAACTCTGTTGGAGCCAGGAGCTCAGAAAGCCTCCAGTAGCAGCCAGCATTGGGTACTCGGGTGGTGTAAGAGAGACATGGCCGCCTCGGGCTCAGGCATTAAAATACCTGGTCCCCAGCTGGTGTCACTCTTTAGGGAAGTTTAGAACACAGAGTCTTGCTGGAGGAAGCATGTCCCCTGGGGAGGGATCTGAGAGCATAAAGCTTTCCCCCTCCTTCCAGTTTGCTCTCCCTGCTTTGTGCTTGTGTTTGAAGATGGGAGCTCTCAGCCGACGGCTCCTGCCACCATACCTGCTGCTCGCTGCCATGCTTCCCCGCCATGATGGATTCTCAGAGCCGTAACTAACACGGGCACCACAAGGAGGCAGTGTGAGGACCAACTCCCTCCCACACTGTAAGCTACATGGGAGCATGCCTTCTGAATGGGAAACCAGAGTGGTTCCCTCCATCACTAAAGCCAAAGCGACTTTATGTTCTAAACACCGTTAGCTATAAAATACACATGACAGCTGAAACCATGACATCCCCAACAAGCTCTAGGACCAGGTAATAAATGGGTACGCCTGGAAGCCATTAAGCTTGTCTTACGCCACAGAGAATTTACAGTCTGATAATTCACCACTGCTGTAATGGGAAAAGAATATAATGCCTTTCCTGACATTCTCTTTTGTTCATCTAAGCTCCGGCAGGTGAGTACTGAGTCTACACGGGCTCTCGTGGTTGTCCCGCCTATGGCACGTGTGTGCGTGTAAGCAAGACCAACAACTGGATCTATGAAGCTAAAGCTATTTGGATAACTCACCTAACAAAGCAGAATTAATACGAGAGGGTGCAATCGATACCTTCCCATAATATGTTGGTGTCTCTATCAAACACTGAACATTGTCTAACCCAATAAAGCATGCTAATATTCCTCTGTAAGTGGTTGTTAAAGTCATTACAATTCCCCCAAAGATATCAATACCAGAAAAGACTATTCCATCTACCAGATGAAGAAATGTATTACAGAATCATTCTTTTAAAGCTTGCTTCTATTTTTAAAAGGCACTTTGAGAAAAAAAGATGTAACCATTTCTTACTTCAATGGGCCCCAAAGTCATGTCCATTTGAATTTCATTGTCCCGAATGCAAGACAGAGCTTCCATGGCGAATCTGACATCGTCCAAGTCGCGAATGGGCCTGGACAACTTTTTCAAGTACTCGTTGATAAATGTTATCATGTCGAACATCTTCTTTTTATATTCTTCGTTCAGATAGCGACAGAGCAGCATCTTCCAGGCCTTGGCCTCGATTGACAAGGCTAGCTTCATTGGCTCTAGTGAGGACAGGAAAGATGAAAACGGAACTCTGAAACGGTCTGCTGTGTGTGCTGTGGACTTCCGCACCTCAGCCGTCCTGCTCCCTTCAGTATTCACTGACCACGGGTGGCTGCTGGTCACCTGAAGCGTGCCTAGCCTGCTAGCGTGTTGGAAAGTTTCTAGATTTCAAAGAGCACTCCTACGAATCTGGCTGCGGGAAAAGGACGTGACAGTCTGTGCAGGAGTCTCTAAACAATAGTACTGCTGGGAAGCCATGCACTGCTCTGAACACCCTACACGCCCTACACGCACCATCAGGCCCCGCTTATTCCCTCTGGTTCCCTCTAGGGAAGCCCCTTTCAGGGGAATGAAATCTGCTGTTTCTCCCAGCAAACCGTGGCCCTAGCTTGCCTTCTCTTCTACTCCTCTCTCACCCACGTGGTTAGAATATTTAGACAACATGACTCTGCCCTGACTGACCATCCCAGCTAATACAGACCTATAAGAACCGATCCGAAGAGTCCTTTTGTTGGGATGGGGCGGAGGGGGAGTTGAGAGTCAGGAAAGCACAAGACCCAGAGGAAAGAAGGCAGGAGGAGCAGAGAGAATGTGCATCCTCGGCCTCCTACATTGTCCCCTGGCCCTAGTCCATTCATTCTGAAGGTCCAGTGCATTGTGGATTTTGTGGTTTACATTTTTCATTTTAGTTTTTTAAAGATTTCTTATTTTAAAATTAAAATTATGCCTATGTGTATGGGGTCAGGGGACGTGTGCACATGAGAGTCGCTCCCACAAAGGCCCAAAGAGAGCATTGGATGCTTTGGATTTGAGTTACAGACAGTGGTGAGCCACCTGACATGGGTCCTCGGGAACCAAACTTGGGTCCCCAGTAAGACTAATATATGCCCTTAGCCAGTGAGCCATCTCTCCAACCCCATAGCTTTATATTTTAACATAAATTGGGTGTGGTGGCTTATGTCTGTCATCCCAACACTCAGAAGAAGAGGCAGGAAGATCCGGAGTTCAGGGTCATCTATATATTCAGATAAGACTCTGTCTTAGAAAAAAAAAAAAAAACAAAAGAAAAAGGGGGGGTAAAAGAATATGAATGGCCTAGAACTACTTGGCATTTACTATACCAAAGCTGCTTGCTGAATCAAACACCATTTCATGGGTCATAGACTGCTGTCCCTTCCATCCAAAGCAAAATATCTTTGCCTTGCAAAAATAAGATACTACTTTGTATAACTCTTAGACTCCAGTCTGGCCACACCCCCTGTAGCAGCCCTGCCCCCTTACAGATGCCAGCAAGACATTATTTGTGAGTCCCTAGCTACCAAATTTCCAGGTGCCCAGGTTTCTCACCTACAGAGGTGAGTTTGTGTCAAAGCAGCTACCACCTGTTCCCCACCCTTTCCCTACCTCCTGCCTTGGAATCAGAGAGCCTGGCTGGGGCCTGTGCTATGAAACCTCCCCCATCCTCAGAGAGCTAAAGATAGGGGACCATGGGCCCTGATTCTCTCCTCCAAGGCCCCACCATGCTGTCGTCTGTCTGTTAATAACTCCTTACTCCCAACAATCCGTCTCAGTGTCCCCTTGATCCCGCACTCATGCTTGACATGCCAGTAACACTATTGGCATTACCCGTGTGCAGTTCAAGGGCTCCCACAACGATAATGGGCTTCAGCTCGTCAATCTCCTGTTCAAACGTGGCGTAGTGGAGAATTTCCGATCTGATTTCAGTCAGGGACGGGTTGTTGGCTAAAAACTCCTGTCGGGTAAGGCAACAGTTACAACTTCCTTTGGTCCTTGGGGGTCTAACACACACACAGCTTTAACAGTTAAGATGGAGAACTGCACTTTCTCTATAGTGGGATTCCCTACAGGGAGATGGAACCCTAAGACTCTCTGCAAGGAAACAGTGTTCATCTGAGCCAATGGAACTGGTTCAGTGGATTCACACCCAAAGGCACACCTGAGCACAGCAGGGAGCACCATTCACCCTTTCTTAGTTCCAGTATAGTTCAGCTCTCTGCTCCCTGACATGGCAACATACATTCTGACTGGGTGGTCCAAGTCACAGGGCCATCCAGTCATGTATGTGCACATGGATACTGCCTTTGCCACATTGCCTTCCCTTCGTCCTGGGAGGATCCTAACAGCGGTCGGCATACTTGTCCACTTGCCTATGCTATGAGCCAATGGCTATCCTGGTAAGCCCTAGGATACAAGTCGGCCTGAAGGAGTGACACAGGACACTGGGACTGGCGAGTCTGGGTTCAGTAGCCTTGCTGTGTCTCTACCGTGCATGGCTATCCTCTGTGTGCAACCTGGGCTAGGCTGTGATACATCCTCACAGCTGGGCTGGTGGACTCCCTCACAGAAGGAGAGGGCAGGAAGGGTCACAGGACCCTCACCAAGTATCCAGCTACTCTTCCTACCCAACTGGATGCAAGTCTGCCTGAACTTCCCATGACGTTGAGGGTCTCTTGGGACACAGAGAACATGTTGGAAAGGCAAAAGGAAGGTGACTTCATGTGCATAGCCCATGAGGAAGGGACCACCCATGCTGGTATGGCTTCTCACAGTGCAGCTATTGTAGGGTCGCTCCATGAGGACATAAACTCATTTGTTCCCCCAATGGGAACTCTGGAGCGAAATGCACTTTGTCACTGGGACTTTATGAGGGAGTAGGTATATGCTGCCTAGTCCTGCCAGAGCCTCACTGCTGTCAACTGCCTCAGGGCATCACTGAGACAAGAGCAAGATGTTTGGCGTTCCTGGGTTCTTGCCCTGCTTTCAGAGTCCTCTCATTATCCCCAATAGCTTCATTCCACCCCTACTCCATCTACATATACACACACACACATACACACACACATACACACACACACATACACACACATACATACACACACATACATACACACACACATACACACACATACACACACATACATACACACACATACATACACACACACACATATATACACACACATACAAACATACCCCTCAAGGGTCAAAGATAAACAAGCACAAACACCTACAATCAGTAGAAACACACCTTGACTTTCACATCCCGGTCCTCGGTCCACAGAGTCTTGTACTTATGAAAGTCCTGCAGGGCCTCATTGGCCGCCTTCCGCAGAGAATTCACAGAGGAAGACAGGAGGAGGACCAGCTTGGAGATGTCTTTGTGCTCCGCCACCCCAGGATAAAAGTTCTTCAGTTTCCTAGCAGGGATGGTTTCTTCAAACGACCCTGAAAGCAGATGTTTCGATGTAGATAGTATCTATGTTTAGCTCGAAGATACTATCAACTGTAATATGAATGGGGGTCTTCTAAAAAAAATGTGTGTGTGTGTGTGTGTGTGTGGTTTGGTTACATATATAATTTATTTACTTGGAAGTCAAGATGACAACATCAAAGGTCTGTTCTCTCTTTCCACTAAGTAGTTCCCAAGAAGAGAGATCAGGCTGTCAAACATGGTAGCAAGCACTTTTACCCACTGAGCCATCTCACCAGCCCCTGGTATGTGTGTGTGTGTGTGTGTGTGTGTGTGTGTGTGTGTGTGTGTCTTCTCAGGTACGCCATACCATGGAGGTCAGCGGTTGACTTGTGGGAGTCAATTCTCTCCGTTCACCATGTGGACTCTGGAGCTTGACCGTGGACTGTCAGGCTGGGCAGCAAGCACCTCTACTTGAGCCATCTCACTGCTCCCTACCCTACCCTGGCTTTCTTTCTGAGACAGGATCTCATACTAGCCCAGGCTGGTCTTGAACTTGCTGCGTAGCTGATGAGGCCCTTGACTTCTGACCCTCTTATAGCTACCTCCCTCATGAGTGCTGGGATGATGGGTGTGTGCCACCAGGACTGGCTATTTGCTTTTGATTGGCCCATGCAGCACATTGAAAAAAAAAGAAAAGCAGTCTTTGACAAGTAAAAAGCATGAGGCTTCCTGTGAAATTACAGGCTTCCGGGCTGGAGAGATGGCTCAGAGGTTAAGAGCATTGCCTGCTCTTCCAAAGGTCCTGAGTTCAATTCCCAGCAACCACATGATGGCTCACAACCATCTGTAATGGGGTGTGGTGCCCTCTGCTGGCCTGCAGGCATACACACAGACGGAATATTGTATATATAATAAATAAATATTTTTTAAAAAAAAGAAATTACAGGCTCCCAGTTTCTCCCTTGCAACGGCATACCATGGAATTAGGGGCCTGTGTTCCTGCACAACTGCTCCGTGGACTAGAACTATGGTGTTTACCCAGTTGCCTTTGATCCCATTTGCTCTGTTACTGAATTAGATTTATGCAAAATAAAACACAAGGAGCTGGGCTAACTTGATCAGCTAGCTGACTAGTGCTGTGGCATGCCTCGGTAGCTCAGCGTTTCGTATGACTGAGAACTTAGCTGCATGGAAGACCACAACACAGCTGAGTCTTGAGAGACAGCGTAGCAGTTTAGAGCAAGCTGGGTTCCATTCCTAGCATCCACGTGGTAGCTTGCGACTGTTTATAACTCCAGTCCCAGGGAACCCTGCCCTTTTCTGATCTCAGTGGTTACCAGGCACACGTAGGGTGCACAGATATAAAACCATTAAGAGCACATCTGCTTATTCCTTCATGTTTCGAGACATCTGTTAGCAGTTTGGGGCTATCACCCATACTGCAGCGGTGAAAGGCCCAGAATGTTATGAGAGCACCTAGGCTGCTGAAAGGGGAATCAGTGCTGAGGTTCCTTCCACAATTACTACAGAACAGGGATGAAACTACAAACCTTTGTTCACCTGGGGCCAAAGCTAGAAATGATTGCGTGCGTGTGTGTGTGTGTGTGTGTGATATCAATCATACATATATTACAATCATAATTTATATATATACACATATATATGCACACACATATATGTGGGGACTGGAGATGGCTCAGTGATTAAGAGCAATTGCTGCTCTTGCAGAGGTCCCAAGTTCAGTTCTCAGCAAGCACATCAGGCGGTGACCACTCCAGCTCCAGGGCATCCAGTGCCCTCTTGTGGCCTCCGTGAGCATCTGCACTCACAGGCACACACATGTTGGGTTACCGGGGTGTTTTGGTTTCCGTACTTTCTTCCTTCTTCAGCAATTTCCCTGTGCTTGGGTGGTTTTGGTCGTTGGCGGTGCGAGAGGTGCTGTTGGGACTGGACTTGTTTTTTCTGACCTGCTGCTGGCCCCAGTGTGCCACTCCTCGGCTGACCTCCAGGGTAAACTGGATCATGCGGTTGATGGCTTGCTGAATGTCATCCAGGCTAGGAACCATCACCTGGGTGGGGGTAGGGGAGCAGCCCATGTGCAGTCCTCCCAGCGCTGGCGGCCTCCCCAACCCACCCGAGTCTAGCCATCCAACTCCCATGTACAGTCAGAGCCTACAGCTGGCTGCTTTTTGCTAAGGGTTGTGCCAGGAGGTGCTGCCGACAGCCGGTGCCCTGGAGACTTCCCAGTTTTACCCACTGCCGCTGGCCACAAGGTCAAGGAGTCCACACCAGTGGAATACAATCACAGAACGAGCTGGAGCACTGCGACTCCTTCTGAAATGTGTCAACTACAAAGCTCTCCTCTAGGCGGTCAGACTATGGGATGTGGTGTCAGGAGGGTCACAGGCTGTTCCTGATGGCACCAAGTCTACCGTGTGGCTTGGAGTCCCAGGCAGCAGGCAGCAGCTGAGCTGCCACTGGGAACCGCAGGAGCGTCAGGATACCACGTATGCAGGTTCCTCTCACTCCGCCCTACGATACTCAACAAGGTGCCTCATGATGCTGGGTTTGGGACAGGGACTGTGGCGGCTACGGTGCTTTATTTTATGTCTAAAGAAAACAGTAGGGTGATTCCTGTTTGCTAATCGATGGCAGACTAGACCTTCACGCCTACAACAGCTTGGAACACACCATGAGCATTTAGAAGTAGGGTGTGTGTGTACATGTGTGGGTTGCTAGGGATCAAACCCAGTGCCCCTCAATACACGAAGCAAATGTTCTACTCCTCAGCTACACCTCGGCTCAAAGGTTTTAATAATGGATGTAAGTGGTGTCATTTTTCTATTTTTATTCAAGACTAGTAGTTACAGGCTCAGGGACTAAGAAAGTGTACCTCTTTCATAGGCCCCACGCTCAGTTCCCAGAACCCATGCTGGGTGGCTCACACCACCTTCAGGTCCAGCTTCAGAGGAGCTGACACTCTCTTCTTGCCTCCATGGGTACTGCACTCACATGTACACATACACAGGCACCAATAAAAAGTTAAAAATAAACTTTTAAAGTAGATTAAAATAAAAACACACAGAACTAAGGTCTTACTCTAAGTGTCCAGTTCTCATATAGAATTATATTTTAATTTTATTTATTTACTTACTTTTGCAGTGCTGGGGACCCAAAGCCTCACACTCTAAACATTCACCCACTACTGTGTTTTTAAAATACATTACCAAAATATCACCAAAAATAAGACTTACCACATTAGGAATTGCAAGGTGCACTTCGGTTTTTATAAAGGATATGATATCCTCTGACCGTTTCCGCCCTTGGCTACAGTGAACAGACAGTAAATGTTAGCCTGGATTTCTGTTTCTAACTCTGTGTGTTTCCATCCTAAAAATAAACACCATCTCTAATCCTGGAAAAGCAAAGGCCACTACTCACTCCCAGACCTAAGTTCAGGGAACATCTAGAAGAGGGGGCAGAAAGAATGTAAGGGCTGGGGTGGGGAATGCTGGGAAATGCTTTGTCCTGGACGTGAGGTGACTTCGGCACATTAACTCTCCACACCTGTGGCTGCCTGCGCCAGACCTGCATGAGATCAAGCCAGCCACAGCAGTCAGCATCCCATAGTTAGCACTGACAAGACTCACCGGCTATTCAGGGCAGTGGTAGCCTTTAATTCCAGCCCTCTGGAGGCAGAGGCTGGTAGATCTCTATGAGTTCAAGGCCAGCCTGGTCTACAGAGTGAGTTCCAGGACAGCCAGAGCTACACAAAGAAACTCTGTCTTGAAAACAAAACAAAAATACTCATGGGGTAACCAACAAGCGAAAGAGAATATGAAGGCAGGAAGGGGGAGTGTTGGAAGTTCCTGGGGAGGGTGGGAAGAGGGGGTTGGGAGGTAGACATGATCAATGCACATTGTTTACATGTATGAAATTGTGATGAAATCAATAAAAGGGTACTGTACTTTTAAAACACCAAATTATACCAAAAGAATGCTATTTATCATAACCACAAACTGCACAGAATTTTAAAATAAGCATCAATTTGATATTCTCAAAAGTAGAATATTAATCACACATACATTTCCTAGGGTTTGAGTGTTGCTTCCTCTCAGCAATGACTAATCACACAATGTCACTAAATGGCATTCTTCTGAGAGACTAGAACAGGCTGACTTCCAGGTAGGGAGAGGGGCCATGGCTAGACAATAAAGGTGGTGAATTTCCAAGACGGCCGGAGTCCTCCTCACCCTCCTGACTTGAGACAAAAGCCTGGCAGCTTGGAACAAAGGCCTTGTAGGCTTTTGCCTTCCACCAGCAGGCCAGTTGTTGACGGACTGGCCCAACAAGGCCCAGGCTGGATGGGACAGTCACACTACAGTTCTGGGCCCAGCTGTCTTCAAACTGACTGGCCCTCAAGTAGGGGAGGAAAAGCCTCCAAAGGTTTTTAAACCCCTAGCCCTCCGGAGAAGATTGGTTCTGTCACTTCCCGAGTCCCCTGGGCTTTAAGAGGTCATTTTCTCTGTGTCTGTGTGTGTCTGTGTCTCCTCACCCTCAATAACCCTCGCTTCAACTGTTGAGTCTGTCTGCTGCTGCTTGTAACAGTGGAGGCTGGCAGCTGGAGAGCTGGACAATTGCAGGTATTCTGTAACAGAGCCCACCCTCAGAGAAGGGGCAGTCCCAAGCCAAAAGCTGTTCATAGGCTAAGGTTTGATATCATGAATGAAAGGGTGGTGAATTTGGAACAGGGACAAGTCCTGCCTGGCCTGTAGGGAGAAAGGACAGGAAACTCTACAATCAGGGGGCTTTAAAAACCATCAGCTTGGGCCAAATCAGCACGCCAACCCATTTTTGTATTTTCACTATGCTGGTACCCCTTTCTGCAGAACGGTTTATTAACAACTGTTTGCTTTCCACTTGTCTCTTGAGTTTGTTATTACCTTGTTTCCCAGTCAAAGCCTTCCAGAAACTGCTTTTTAAACAATGCCACTCGTGGATAGACAGACACACGGGCCCACAGACAGAGTGAGAATTAGTCTGACAAGCGGCCTCGGTCTCGACACCATTGCTCTTCTAGACAGGATTACTTGAAAAATGCAGACTTCCCATTCTCTTTCTCCTTCCGAATGCAAGAAATGCCGTCACTGGGACAAAACGCCCGTCTGTGTAGGGGCACCAGAGAGGAGTGGAGACCGAAAGGAAGATAAAGACACAAAGAGAAAGCCCCAAAGCACACATAGAGCTCCTTCTAACCACTCAGAGGCCAGTCCTTCAGTGAGGAGCGAACAAGCACACAAAGGGCACTAACTCAGCCCTGTGAGTCTCAGGAAAACAGGAGGGGCCAGGATACAAAGGGCGCAACCCGAGAGCCAGGAAAAGCTTCCCACATACAAGAGAGCTGCTCAGCCAAAAGGCGTCAGAGAAGCACATCGCCATCTCCAACCTGTCCCAGAAACCAAAGCCTCAAGAGGGGAGCCGCACAGCCTGCTCCCCACCAGCTTCCCTGCCTCCTGCTGGCTGCAGACTCAGGCTGGGAAACGGGCCCCCATCCTCAGGGACCTCTCAGAAGAAACACCTGCCCACGGCCAGCTACCCCACACCCACCCACCCTCCTCCACTCCCCCACCCCTCCACCCTTCTGCCATATGGGTCTGATTTCTCCCCCAAGCCCCTAAAACATGCTGTCTTTGGTGCTGGAGCCTGAACTGCTCAGATCCCCCTCCATGCTGCTGTCTGTCTGCCCATGGCGTTAATAATAATATATGTATGCTATATATGTAATATATGTATGTATATATGTTAATAAAATATGTGTATATATACTATCAGTTCTGTTCATTTAGAAAAAGCTACATAGCTTGGATACTAAAGACCCTTTCTCAAAAATAAACCAACAGATAAATAAGAGATACTACTGAATTACATTGTTACAGGCAGCTTATCAGACATATTTTGCACATTTTCAACTCGCCTTCCAACAAATATTCTCCGTTTCATTGTGTCCAAAGATAAGCGCGTCGCTTTTTGTAGACTGTCCAGTAACTGATGAGAGAAGAACGCATAGACCTCCTTACATTCCTGTAATAAGAAATCATGTTACATTTAATCCCAGAAATGAACTTCTAATGTCCCCAAACTCACGGCTCAATATTGAAAGCGACACGTGAGAAAGAATAAGCCGTGCAATTTCAGTAACACCGGAGGAATAAATTCAAGCCTACATTGCTTGCCTGGGTTTCTTTAGACCAACGCGTAACACGTATTTGTTAATGCATGAAGAAAGAGTGCTGGCAGAAACAGCCTGGCAAGCCATGTGAGGGCAGACCCAAAAGCAGAATTGCAAAGAAAGAGAGAGAAACAGTGTGTTTGAAAAATCCAGGCTTGCTCAAAATTCGATAATGCATACGAAAACTTGAGTGTGAGGTTTCTCGGTGCCTGGTGTGGGGGACGGGCAGAGGAGACACAGGAGTCTCTCCCCCCACCCCAGATCTACAATCTCACTGAGTCACTAACACACAAACCCCACAATAAATACCTTTTTAAATTCATCTTCTTTGTCATTGGTTTCAACTTCCTTTGCCTCAGTCTCATAGTCAAGGCTATCACCCTCTTCTGTCTCACTTCCAAAAACAACATGCTTCCTTTGCTCTGGACATAGAAGACAAAGAAAAGTAACACCTGAATATCTAGGGTTGCACTTATCCTATGTAACCAAGCCTTACTCCTTATTTGAAAGCTCTTTTCTTTGGCTTTTTTCTTGTTATTTTTTTTAAATTTTTCATTTATTATGTATACAATATTCTGTCTGTGTGTATGCCTGAAGGCCAGAAGAGGGCACCAGACCTCATTACAGATGGTTGTGAGCCACCATGTGGTTGCTGGGAATTGAATTCAGGACCTTTGGAAGAGCAGGCAATGCTCTTAACCTCTGAGCCATCTGTCCAGTCCCCTCTTCATTGTTATTTTATGTGTACAGGTGGTGTGCCTGTGGGATTGTACATGCACTATATGTGTGCAGTACCTGCGGATGCCAGAAGGGGGTGCTGAAACCCTAGAACTAGATTAACAGACCATTGTGAGCTGCAGTGTGAGTCCTTGGAACAGGATCTGGGTCCTCTGTAAGAGCAGCCAGTGCTCTTAACTGCCCAAGAAACTCCTTTTTAAAATAAATTTCATTTTAAAAAAAGTTCTCAGAAAAAAATGTTATTTAAGGTTTCTTTTATATTCCTTCTACTAGGAATTCAATTTAAAATAGCCATCTCAAAAGACACATTATTCAACTAAAAATATATTCCATCAATATACTCCATCTTTGTATTTAGAATTCAGAGGGGGAAAAAAACAACAAAACAAAACGGTGGGGAGGACCTGAATCTGGTTTATGCATCCACATAAAAAGCTGAGAATGGTGATATGCTTACAAGCCCAATACTGAAGAGACACAGAAAGGGGGATACCTGGGGCTTACTGGCCAGCTGACCTGGCCATATTGATGAATTCTGGGCCGCTAAGAGATGCTACCAATAATAAAAATTTAAATTAAAAAAATTAAAAAAATTTTTAAATCCCAGGTGTGGACTGGTGAGGTGGCTCAGTGGGCACAGGTGCTTGTGGCTGCATGATGACCTGAGTTCTGTTCCTGGAGTCCACCCAGCAGGAGCAGAAAACAGACTGTCACACGTTACCCTCTGTCCCCCACACAAAATGTATGTAATTTTAGAAAATTTAAACCAGGGAGACAGCATCCTGGGAAAAGTCATCAGAGATTGACCGTTGATCTCCACGTGGGCACCAGCACACACACACACACACACACACACACACACACACACACACACAC
>NW_026067892.1:3973535-4051977 GCF_014885135.2 Alexandromys fortis | reverse complement strand
TCCCAGGTGTGGACTGGTGAGGTGGCTCAGTGGGCACAGGTGCTTGTGGCTGCATGATGACCTGAGTTCTGTTCCTGGAGTCCACCCAGCAGGAGCAGAAAACAGACTGTCACACGTTACCCTCTGTCCCCCACACAAAATGTATGTAATTTTAGAAAATTTAAACCAGGGAGACAGCATCCTGGGAAAAGTCATCAGAGATTGACCGTTGACCTCCACGTGGGCACCAGCACACACACTCACACACACACACACACACACACACACACACACACTCACACGAGTTAGGAAGAATGTATGACAGCTGTACATCCCTTCTACCTGAGTCACTCACTGACACCTGAGTACTCTAAGGGAATAAGCTCACGTTTGGGTGCTTTGGACACTTCCGACATGAACTAGCTAAGTGGGAAGCTAAGGGGAAACCAGCCACGCTGTGTAAGCGCTCCGCAGATCAGGGCTTCTGGGCTAGCGTGTGGACACTCTTGGCCCACAATCCTTTGCTACCAGGGCCATTCTGGAAGATGTTTCCAGCATCCCGGCCTAGAAGCCAGTAGCGTCCACCGGCACTGTGTAACGATCAAAAGATGTCTCCTGGCATTGCTCTCGAGCGGCCTCACCCCTTATAGAGAACACCAGGGAACCCATTACAAAGACAAACTCATGGGCCTGGTGCATCCAGTCAGTGGCTCACTCTGTCTGGAGGTCCTTCCCTCCGTCCCTCCTTTCTCATAATACCGCTTCAATGGGACCTCTGACGGGAAGGTTTCCATCTCACTGAAAAAATGCCTGCTCCCCTTGAGGCGCCTTGGCACTTAGCTAACATAGCTGACCTCTGACCTACGCTAGGCAGAGCCCTTCGGCATTGCATTGGCAGCACACCTCGAGTCTGGTCAGAGGCCTAGAAACCAGCCTTGTACTGTAGCCCTGAGCAGAGGATGCTGGGAAGAGCAGGCGCTTGGGCACCCAGGGCGTCTGACTGACAAGGACAAAACCTTCTGAGACTAAAAAGCCAAACCACCAACTACAAACTTCTGCCCAGTCAGTTCTTACATGGAGCTCAAAAGAAAAAAAAAAATTGTTTTAACTAAACCAATCTTCCATCGCAAATTTATCCAATGACAGGGCAATCTCAGCAAACCTAAAACCATGTTCTTAAACCGCAATCCAGAAGCAGAACATGCAGAATCCCCTTAGGGAAGTTAAAATCACACAGCCCTCATAAAAAAAAGGTTCAGATTCCGCAGCTTGTGACTTAGGCTTACGAACAGGGAATTACGGGAATCATTGGGGCCCTGGGTTCTTTCAGCAAAATTAGAAATTCTAAAACATTTGTATAACAGGAAACCACACACACACAAAATTATTTGGTAAGATGAGGAAATCTCTCATCCCCAGTCAGACAACCTCAGCACCCTAAGACAGAGTTGGAAGTTTCAGACAGACAGCTCGGGGCTGAGAGAGGGCTGAGAGAGGGTTGGCCCTCAGGAGAATCCGCTGCTCTTCCACAGGACCTGAGTTCACTTCCCGTGACAGGCAGCTCACCATCACCTATAACTCAGGCTCCAGGGATCCGATGCCATTACATACATGACACACACGCACCAAGACACATGTATGTAAATAAAAAATAAAGAAATCTTTAAAAACAAAAGGACGTGAAGCTCCTCAGGCCATCCGTCCTTGAATCAAGGGTGGGAGGGATACACACTGTGGCGTGGTACTTGCTGCCACAGCTCTGACCTAAGAGAGCATTTAGTTCTGCCCTGAACCCCTGAGGCATGCCTAAGTGGGAACACACAGCTGATTCTGCAGAAAGGGCTGGGGTAGGTGGGGATATCTTAAAACACAGTCTTGTCAAATTAGAATTTTCAGAGTCAAGAAAACTAGAGATTTTGCTCTTAGGTGTTTAAAAAAAAAAGTAAAACGAGTCAAATGGTCAAAGTGATATTAGAATACACAGAGAGAGGGGGGAGAGGGAGGGAAGAGGGAGAGAGAGGGAGAGGATGAGGGAGGGAGGGAGGGAGGGAGGGAGGGAGAGAGAGAGAGAGAGAGAGGTCTCCCTGAGGTAAGCTGAAGCCTTGCTCTCTCCCTAGCAGGAGGTACCCATGGGGGGATCTATCCACAGCTCTTGGGACTCAAACATTTCCCAGTGGAATTACCTGGCACAGGCTTAACTTGTTTCCTGGTGTATTTAACTTCTTAGATTTGCTCAAATATTGATATAAGCTCTTTCACAGCTTCCTCCACGTGCCTGCTCTTGTGGTTTAGAATATCAGCCCATTCTTTTGTGTATGTCTATTAAACAGACAAATCACCATTAATGTTCAGACACCTGAAAGACACCGTGGAGTTATTATGACTTTAATCTCTACAGCTATGATTAATTCCACCTGAAAGTCACTAGAGGGACTCAGTAGTAGGGCACCTGCCTAGCTTGGTCCTGGGGTCTATCCCCAGAACTGCAAGAAGAGATAGACAGGTATAGTCTTATGAGATAGATATGGTCTTATTGCTGCGATAAAAACACTGACCCAAACCAACCTGGGGGCATGTATTGGCTTACATTTCCCACCACGATCCATCGCTGAGGGAGTCAGGGCAGGAACTGGAGGCAAGAATTGAAGCTAAGATCAGGAGGAGAGGCTGCTTGTTGGCTTGTTTCCCATGGTTTGTTCAGCTTGCTTTCTTAAAGAACCCAGGGCATCACCCACAGTGTGCTTTGTCCTTCCACATCAATCATGAATCAAGAAAATGCCCCTATAGGCACGCACATAGGCTAATCTGATGGAGGCAATTACTCAGTTAAGATGCCCTCTTTCCAGATATGGCTAACCTTGTGACGAATTAACAAAAACTAACCAGCACAATTATTTACCCCTTGTCAGCTTTGACACACAACCACACCTTCTGTAAGCCATAACCTTTCCTTTCTTGTTTGTTCCCAAGGTCTCATGTCGTCACAATATAAAACACAGTTCAGCTTTTAAAAGTCCCACACTCTTTTTAAAATTCCAACAACTTTTTAGATCTTACTCTGGGATGACTGGACGCCACTCCCACTGAAGGAAAGTGGCAATGATCAGACACAGTGGCAATATGGTTGGGTATGATGGCCAGATATGGAAGCTGGGAAGGAGCCAGGCCACAGTGTGAAGCTAAGTTTAAAGGCCTGACCTAAGAAACAGCTGGGGTACAGGAAGTGATCCAAGAAATTCTGGCAAAGCCTAGCTTGGCTTTAAGACCAAACGGACTTGGGAAAGGGAGTGTGGTAAGGGGAGACACCCCAGGTTCCTCAGTGGCTTAACAGAAAACATGTGTAACCAAACCATAAGAAAAACGGTAGCTGGTCATGGCAGCCCAGGTCCTTAATCCCAGGTGGTCAAGAGGCAGGTGAATCTCTGTGAGTTCAAGGCCAGCCTGGTCTAAACAGGGAGTTCCAGGCCAGCCAGAGCTACATAGTAAGACTCAGTCAGAAGACAGGGAAGAGGAGGGGAGGGGAGGCACGAAGGGAGGTTGATGGATGACTGAGAGGGAGGAGCCACGGAACACTGACAGGGTCCCAAGGGCTCCAGCATTAGTCCAAGGCCTTCAGTTTAAAGTCATAGCTAGGTATGGCCCTGGACTGATCAGCTAGAGTCACATTAAGTCTTTGATTAAGTCCACAAAAACTAGGAGGAAGAAGAAGGAAGGGGAAGAGGAAAAAGAGAAAGGAGGAAGAAGAGAAAAAAACGACTTAGGTGTGCACACGTTTAGACTGTGAATTTATGTGTCAGGCCAGTGAGTCAACACTTTGCTATAATGAATGCGTACCTCGTTGAGGGTCAGCATATCTTCTACTCTTGTAGCCCCACTGTCCGACAAGGAGATCAGCAATGTCTTGGCTATCTCCTTCAGAACTGTGTCAATATGCATTTCACACAGGTCATTGATCTACCCGCAAGAAGACAGGCAAAAAATAAAAAATAAGAAACAGCTCTCTTTCCCTCTAGCATAAACCTTGTTTACCCAAAATGCACTGCAGGTATAAATCCATTTACAGAACTCAATCTAGACATTTGCAACCTGGGTCAAGCATAATTTAGTGAGCAACACGTTCAGGAAAATGTGTGCAAAGAAACCGTGACCTGGGTCTACAGCGGTGTGGGCCAGAGTACCGCTAGTAGGCTGCCTCCCTTTGTTCCCCATCTTGCACAAATAAGCCGTTCATGCCCCTGCTTTCCACATAAAGACACCAAGGCTCAGAGAAGGGCAGTAAACAGAAGGTCACGCAGCTAATAAAGAACAGAGGATCTTGGCCATGTGTGGCTGGCTCCAAAGCCTCTGAGTTTGCGACACCATGATACCACACAGAGAGGTGGGCATGTTTTATACAGCATACACCTTAGAAATCAACAGGCCACCGCCTGTTAGACTACTGTGTCATTTGGCCAATGTCAGACACATGTAAATGTTAAACTATAGGCAGGATACTCTGCCATCTTCCTATGCTCATGTGTATGTGTGTGTATGTTTGTGTGTGCACACACGTGTCTGTGTGTCTGCAAAAAGGCCAGATATTGATGTCAGGTGTCTTCCTCCATTTCACACCACTTTGATTACTGAAGCAAGATCTCTCTGAGTGTGCCAAATTGGCTATCCAGCTTGTCCTTAGGGCTCCATCTCTGCCACCCAAGTGCTGGAATTGGAGGTGGGCCACCACACTTGCTCGCCTTCTTATGTGGGAGCTGGGGATTTGAACTCAATGTCCTCATGTTTGCACAGCAAGCATTTTATCCCTCCCTGAGCCGTCACT
Organism: Alexandromys fortis; assembly: GCF_014885135.2. NCBI lineage: Eukaryota > Metazoa > Chordata > Mammalia > Rodentia > Cricetidae > Alexandromys > Alexandromys fortis. Next base: position 4,047,182 of record NW_026067892.1, on the reverse strand, counting down.
CCGGCTTCCAAGCATCCTAGCTTAAACTACAGTGTGCAGGTGAAGCTTCACTTCAGCCTGTTGAGGGCAAGGGAAACTCAGGGATAAACACAAGATAACCCCAAGGAAAATGACTCAAATAGTAAAGCAGAAAACATAACTCTTTTATCTAATGGATGTTCTTATGGTTTAAAAAAAAAACTCATACCCTTTTCTAGGATGTACTGCATTTTTAGTTACATGCATGTGTTTCTGCATGGGAATCTGCATGCAAATGCAGGAGGCCACAGAGGTCAGAGGTGGCAGGTCTCTGTGAAGATAAAGTTTCAGGCGGTTGTCAGCAGCCAGGCACAGGTCCTGGGGATCAAACCTCACGCAGGTCTGCTGCAGAGTGGGACTCACTCTTAACCACTGAGCCACCTCTCTAGCCCAAACCATACCTCCGGGTTTGATTAAAAAGGGGCCCCAGGTGTGATTAAACCGGTGCTTATATCCCGAGTGTTAGCGTGTGTCTCTGGAAGACGACTGCTTTTACCTTCTTTAGAAGCTGGTTGAACATATCCAAGACGGACTCCACTTCCTGGAAGAAACTCTCCAGCATCAATGATGACCATGTTAGGATGGTGAGCCCCTGCCTCAGCACAGATTCCACCTAGGAAGAGCAAAAAGGTTCTGTCTCCCATTGCTCAAGGGTGTCTCTTCCAGGGGAGCCTCTTTTGCTACTTGGAAATACTGGGTGATGTATTTCCTTAATTAAATTCCCCCACCATTACACCTAATAGAGATGCCTTTTGCTTTCAATCATCTTCGGAGGTCCGGGAAGCAGCCATAAATCCCCACAGAGCACTCACAGCTCACAGTTACTCGTTTTCCAAAGGTAACAAAACCTAGATGAGAAATCATCCCATGGGTAGAGATGGACGGAGAGAGGGAGGGAAGGTAAGAGAGAGAGCGAGAGCGAGAGCGAGAGCGAGAGCGAGAGCGAGAGCGAGAGAGAGAGAGAGAGAGAGAGAGCTGTAAAGTTGAAATGAGAAAGACGGATGGTCTAGGCAAGGAGATGTGCTCTGAGATCCATAATCTATAGACCAGGAATCTAATTTTAAATCAGAGAAATCAATATGAGCCGCCAGCGTCACCAACCTTTTTCATTTTCGGGGTCATGAGATTGACAAACACAGAAGGCACTTCCTGGCATAAATCATCGTAATATTGCAGGAGACCCTGTACAAAGGCAAATCGGCAGAGCTTACTTTAATTCATAGTGAGGCAATGACCACATTTTGGCTCATACCGGGAAAGGCTTCGTTGCACCTGACTTTTCCCCACGGGCCTGCCAGTATGAGACCCGCTTGTGTGAACTTGCACCAGCCGGCTGTACTCTCTCACGAGCTGTCAATCACAAGTCCATCCTCTCTCAGCGCAGATGTGCCCCTGTCACGCCTTAGACTCTCGTTTTTCTCACATCCGCTGCTTTTCTCTCTTCATTTGGTGAAACTGGATAACCATCGTCTCATGGTATTGTTACTATACATTTTTATCTTTTTGTCCTTTTTATTATTTGTTTGTTTAAGACAGGGTCTCAAGTAGCCTAAGCTGGCCTTGAACTCCTGACCCTCCTGTTTCCACCTCCCAGGTGCTGGACTACAGGCATGCTACCAGCCATGGCTCCTAATCTTTTGACTTAGTAAAATATATTCACACTACTGGGGCAGGAGACATGGCTTGTAGTTAAACAAGCTTGCTACTCAAGCTAAGGACTAGAGTTTGCATTCTAGTGCCCAAGTTGGTTGGCTCACAAATACCTGTAACACCAGGTCCAAGGGTTCCAACACCCTCTTCTGGCCTCTTTGGACCCCCATGTTCACAAGTGGCACATACAACACACACACACACACATACACATTTTTATACACACACTCACACACCTTTTAAAAATGCTCACTTCTAAAGTCATAATTGATTCTTAATATTTTCTTTTTTTAAAGATTTAATTTTGACTTTATGTGTATAGGCGTTTTTTGCTTGCATTACGACTGTAAGCCATGTGCATGCAGTGCCCAGAGAGGCCAGAAGAGGGTGCTGGGTCCCAAGACTGGATACAGATGGTTGCTGCTGCAAGAGCAAGTGCTCTTAACTGCAGAGTCATCGCTCCAGCCCCTGCTGCTTAAATCTAAATAGATCCAACAGCTCCACACAACCAGAAGAGCCGAGCTGTAACAGTTCTAGAGACCCACGGTGACCAGTTTGGGCAGGTCTGTAACTTACTGCAGGGCGATGTGGAATGAAGCTGTTTGACTGTTTTTTTAGCAACTTCAGTTTTAATGAATGGTTTCAGAGTTCTTGATTCCCTTAAGCCGGGACACTCAGCAAGCAACTTTGGCTTTCATGATGTCACCCAACGCTAATGAGATCCCATGAGTTAAAAATGGTGGCAGTCTCCTGGTGCCCAAAGCACTTGATGCCAAGCTCACCGTCACCATGATGCCAATGTCCCTCTGGGGTAGACAGTTCTTTAACAATTAGATCCTGGTTTGCTAAGATCCGAAACTCTCTGAAGAAGAGATATAAATCTCGGTGGCACTGGATTAAGACATAGAATTCTCAAACATGACAATGAAAATACCAGAAACAAACTTTAAAAGTAGATTACTGAATGTCCTCAAGATGTAAAATGCTTTTATTTCAAAGTACATCGCTGGCCAGGCATGGTGGCACACACCCTTGATCCCAGCGCTTGGCATCACAGAGATCCGCCTGCCTCTGCCTCCCGAGTGCTGGGATTAAAGGCGTGCGCCACCACTGCCCGGCTTAAAGATACATCTTAACCACCTTTTAATTTGCTATAATTTGTAGCAGCATAAAAGTTTGAAATATTCTCTGATACTCTTTTTATTTCCTTCCAAAAGAGTCAACTTGTCCTTTTGCCCAAACATGAACTTTAATTAAACCAAAAGATTTGAATGTAAAGACACATTGAAAAGCGCAGATTCTCTGTCATCTTCCCTGTGAGATCTAGGAAGAGTCCTATATTGATTTATTATGTTATTGATGAAAGGAAGTTAATCCTCTCTGTGCCCAAGCAAATAGAATCCTTTTTTCTCATTTAATCATCAGTGGTTCCATTAATTTCTATGTATTCATCTTATAATCCATATTTATTCAGTTCTTTATTCTTGGATTTGTATTTGGTCTTTTTTATGACTAATGCTGATTAAAAAATTTATCTTTATATTTATATATCTTCCTGCTTCCCCCAAAATATTTGCCCACAGATTTCCTAGCTTGCCATTTTCACTTGCTTTTCAAAGAAACCTGACGTTACCTGCTCTGTTTCACATGGCTCTGAAGCCAGGCACTAAATTTCAATAGAATTTTTATATACTTATTATTAGTCATGTGTACAGATGTGTCTGTGTACGCACATGTGCACACAAGTGCAGGTGCCTGTGGCCACCAGCAGAGGGTGTCTGATGACCTGGAGCTGGAGGTGCAGGCAGTTTTGAGTCACCCAATGTGGTCCTCTGTGAGGACAGGATGCACTGAACACCCGGGCAGCTTTCCCTGCCCAGTGGTTCTCAATCCTCCTAACGCTGCAACCCTTTAATATAGCTCCTTATGCTGTGGTGACCTCCCCCCCAATCATGAAATTATTTTTGTTGCTACTTCATAACTGCAATTTTGCTACTGTTATGAATCTTAATGTAAATATCTGGTACATAGGCTATCTGTTATGTGACCCCCCAAAGGGATCATGATCCACAGGTTGAGAATCACTGTCAGCCTCTTGAATGTACTTAACTCTCTCTCATGCTGCTTTTGACTGTGACTTTGTTTTTGTTTTGTTTTGTTTGTTTGTTTGAGATGATGTCTTACTATTTGCTCTGGCTGTCCTGAAACTCATGTAGACCAAGCTGGCCTCAAATTCACAGAGATTCTCCTGCCTCTGCCTCCCAAACGCTGGGGCTAAGACATGCGCCACCACACCTGGCTCATATTTTTAAATTTTACATTACTCATCAGTGAACTTAAATTATAATGCTTCATTTATCCTAAAATGTTGGAGAATCCTTTCCATTTGTGTTATTTTATAGCCACTCCTGACTCATAACTTATATTTATTAGCACCCAGTATTAAATATATTAAACTTAATATTCTTGCTCCATAAAATTATAATTAAAGCGTTGTTAAACCTGATGCTTCATCACTTAGGACCTGGAAGTCCAAGTGAGCTCTGGAACTCTCTTTCTCTTTTCCGACTCCCATCTTTATGTTGTTTGAAAGCTGCCATAAAGCTGGTATAAAGCTGGTATTTTACTCCATAGGAGACGGGGCTGCAGAGATGGCTCAGTGGTTCAGGGCACTCACTGCTCTTGCAGAGGATCCAGATTCTGATCCAGTACCCCTCATAAGTGACTTGCAAATGAAACCCTAGCTCCAAGGGATCTAACATCTCCTTGTGGCCTCTATGGGTGCCTGTGTGCACGCAAGCATGCTCGTGTGTGTGTGTGTGTGTGTGTGTGTGTGCATCACAACAAACAACCCAACAAATAAATACGCAAACAAATGTTTTGTTTGGCTGGTTGGATTTAGCTTTTTTGAGACAGGGTCTCAGACTACGTATCTCTGGCTGTCCTGGAACTCAATTTGTAGACCAGGCTGGCCTCAAATTCAACAGAGATCCTTCTGCCCCTGCCTCCCAAGTGCTGGGATTAAAGGCGTGCGCCACCACCTCCTGGGTCTGTAAATCTTTCGGAAATGAAAATAACAGCCTGCTAGGATACATTTTTCTTGCACCAAAAAACTCCTTCAAAAGTAACCAGAATGGGCTGGACAAAAAGTGCAAGTCACACCAGTATGAGGACCCGAGTTTGGATTCCCGGCAGGCACATTTAAAAGAAAAAAATGCTTGTGTGGCCATGTTCATCTGTAACCCAGTGCCGAGGAGCAGAGACAGGTGAGTCCCCAGAGCTCACTGGCCAGCCAGTCTAGCCAGTCCGTGGAAGTTGAGTCCAGAGGTAAGGCGGAAAGCTAAAGAGGACACTGGGGGTGAATCTCTGGTCTCCCCACCTGTACCCACATTCACACATACACACATACACACACTCACAAACATGTACATACAAAAAGGCAATAAGAAATCATCAAAAGACGCTGTTCGTCTTACCTGCAGATACAGTTTGTCTGCCTTCAGCTTGCTTTCCAGTTTCAGCAGCCTCTTCGCTTGTTCTGGAACATCCAGCTTCATCTTTATCATGCACTTTGTTTCCCGCACAACTTCCAAAATTTTAGGGTCAAAATTAACCAGCAACTTCCCCGTTTCCGGATGTCGCACAAACAGCGTGGCTTGCAAAGCTGCAAGTGAACCGATACTGGCATTGATTTCCCTTCACCCCCTTCTGCTTCACCACGGAAAGGCAGAGTAATAGTCCTGGGTCCTACAGCGCTAAGGCAGAGTCTCCCACACAGACCATCAAGACTCGGAGAAATGAAGACCCGGTACCTACAAAGCCATCAACTCAGATCCAGAGAGAGAAAGCGGGATGGGTGAGTGACAGGCTGTAGGGCATGAACGGCTATACTTTGAGTGGGTTTTAGGGTGTAGCTGTGGCTTATTTTTATGGATTGTAACTTAACCTTGTTCTCCCTTCCTGTTGCTGTGATAAAATGCACTGACCAAACTAACGTCGAGGAAGAAAGGACTGACTTTCCACTCCAGCTCCCAATCCATCAAACCAAACAGGAAGCCTGCTTGCTATCCCACACAGCATTGGCTCCCACCCAGGAACTCACTTCACAGCCAAAAAAACACACACACAGAGACACAAACAAGTTTTAAAATGCAGAAAAATGTAAATAGATGCTTTTATTATGAACTGATATTCTTTTGGGGCCTTAGATTACTTATTTATTTTTATTTTGTGTGTGTGGGTATTTTGCATGCATGTGTGTTGTTACAGGGCATGGAAGAAGTGCCCAGGGAGGCCAGAAGAGGGTGTCTGGAACTAGAGTTACAGATGACTGCTGTGTGCATGCTGAGACCTGAACTTGAGTCCTCTGTAAGAGCAGCCAGCGCTCTTAACCACTGTGCCATCTCTCCGGCCCCTGAGATTATTCGTTAATGTAACATGGATTACTTCTAGAGGCATAATAATGAAAAATAATTACTTCTACAGGCTTATATGTATTCACTCAAATTACGTCTTATTTCAACAAACTTTATTAACACAGAATTTCATTATAATCACAGTCTCTACCAAGTCTCATGTGATCTGGTAGGATGCCACACCATTAAACTTCTAGGAAAATAAAGCATTCCCTAAAACCCTCTGAAGTTGGCTGGCGCTGGCTTTTATTCATTAGATAAAATTAGTCTGAGAGAGGTTCCCTTTAAAAGATGATTTTAATTTATTTTTAAATCTGTTATTGGAAGAAGGAGACCCAGAGGACAATTTGTGGAGTCAGTTTTCTCCTTCTATGTTTTTTTTCTTTTTTCTTTTAAATTTATTTATTATGTATATAGTGTTCTGGGCACCAGATGTCACCACCAGATGGGTGTGAGCCATCATGTGGTTGCTGGGAATTGAACTCAGGACCTCTGAACAGCAGTCAGTTCTCTTAACCTCTGAGCCATCTCTCTATCCCTCTCCTTCTATTTTTCAGTGAGTGCCAGGGATTGAACTAAGGTCTCCAGGCTTGTGTAGCTCCTTTACACTAGCTGAGCCATCTTGCCAGCCCTTAGCAAGTTTCTCAAAGGAGTCAGTTTTCCTGAGGCTCTCAGCTAAGAATTGTATCCAACATATTTGGAATCCTCTCAGAATGGGGTTAGAAATCCCATGTCCACTCAGATAAATCCCAGAACAAAACTCATTTAATAAAATCTGTCCACCTTAAGGCTGTACTGAATTTGCACAACAGAACAAAAGAATCAACAGCACCAGTAAAATAAATCCGTAAGGACAGTCAGGAGGGGCCGCTCCAGGCCAGGGTGACCACCTGAGAACTGATGGATCCCTATCTGAGAAGCTCTGTGCAGCATCCATCAGAAGGAGGGCCAGGCATCACCCTGAGCACAGGTAAGTACGGCCAAGCCATACAAGGGGAAACCATCCAGAGCCGTTCATTCCCCATAGCCTGGGCTAGGATGGAAAACTTCGACTTTAAACTGTTGGCTTTGCTTGGGAGCAGTTCTGGTCATTAACCCATTGCAATGAGTCTGTGGTGCTTTCTAGGGTCAAATGATGTCCTTGAGAGCAATGAACATTCCAGAAAACTTGACCTCTACCTGCTGAGCCAGGGACTTTCACTAGTAGGGAGCACACCAATTAGATTATACTCCCTGCAGGGAGCCCTAGGGGTCTGCCTGATCCTACCACCCCCCACCACCCCTCCACCACCCCTGGCTTTTTCACATGAGTTCTGAAGACTAAACTCAGGCATTTACCAACTGAGCCATCTTCCCAGCCCTAAACCTAAACTTTAACGAGCTTGTTTGTAAAGGGAATGCCAACCATCAACAGAACCGTGAATTCATCTGAAACCCAAGCCCCACTTGTGAGCCTTAGACGCACCGTACTGCAGCTGCGAAATCTCTTTGACCCAGGCTGTTTGGTAGACCACCTCGAATTCCACCAGCACGTATGAGATCTTGTTATACTGGCGGATGACGGCTTTACCCTCTGCTCTTGACAAGATTTCTGAGTTTTTCTGGGGGGTAGGGAGAGAAAATTATGTTTAAAAAAAATTGCAGACTTTATTCCAAAAAAAAAAAAAATCTGCTTATCCTGACATCCAATAGTCACGGCAGCCTTTTAGATGCCGTAGAGTGCAAGGCAATGAGGAAGGCCCTGGGAGCTGGAGAGGGGCGGTACCCTGGAAAGAAAGGACTGAAGAAGAATCCTGCCAGCCCACAACCAGCCAGAGGTAGCAGCGATCTTCATCTCCAGCGTCTCCTCCCTCCCCATTTCCCTGGACAAGGTACAACCCTCCTACCACAGCAATTCAGACTCTTGTTAGGGTTTAAATGTCTTTTAAGATTTTTTTTAAAGATTTATTTATTTATTATGTACACAATATTGTCAGTATTCTGTCTGCATGTGTGCCTGCAGGCCAGAAGAGGGCACCAGCTCTCCTTACGGATGGTTGTGAGCCACCATGTGGTTGCCGGGAATTGAACTCAGGACCTTTGGAAGAGCAAACAGTGCTCTTAACCACTGAGCCATTCTTCCAGCTCCGTAAGATTTTTTTTTTTTTTTTTTTTTAAATTGTTTCTTAGGTGTCTGTGTGAGGACACATGCACATGCGTGCAGGTGCATACAGAGACCAGAAGAGGGCATCAGAGTCCTTGGAGCTGGAATTACAGGCGATTATGAGCCACCCAGCATGGGGGCTGGAAACTAAACTTGGGTCTTTTGCAAAAATAGTATCTCTCCACTCCCAGTTTAAATATTTGCAAATATGCAGACTAATGAAGCAAGGCAACAGCAGGAGCTGCACATGTAGTAATGCCCGGAAACAAAATTACTTGAAGGATGTGGTCCTGCGGTTATTTTGTTCTCTGTTCAGACTCTATTCGGGTACTCTCTTAAACAAATAAAAACAAAACGACAAAGAAAAGACCAAGTGGCATTCCCAGAATGCTTGCAGGATCTACAAGGACCCTGCGCTTCACTTCAGAAATCAAATAATCTCATTCTGCATATACTGCCGTGTCCTGCCTGGGGCTCGGTTCTTCAAAGAGGAATGCACTCGGCATCCCATCTCGGCTTTCATTAAATATACATCAACACCTATCCATCCGCACATGCAAATAAGAGTCAGGACACAGCTCACACCCTGCGTCTTTAAAAACAATTATTTTTAAGAGCCCTTATAAAGTGTTTTCAGTTATTAAAAGACATAAGATTTGCCAACTATAATTGAACTGGTTGGTCCGCTGAACATGACAAGATTGACTTCGTCTCTCTCTGGCATGTTTATAAGCTAATTTTTTTTTCTCGGTAAAAGCATTGGTCCTGACTACTTGGTTGGCATCAATATTTGAGGGCAGGATGAATTTGTAATGTAATTTCATTTCTACACCACCATGATTCACATAGAAACTGTATGATTGGCTTACAAAGAAATAGTTGATGGGCTCATTTATCCGGCGGTAGAGCTGCCTCACCCAAAGAATTTTTCCTGATATGGGGGGCATGTTGCGAGCGAGAGGGGGGTCATCTTTCTGAGAATGATAAAGCTGTAATTAAAAAATATATAATGTTAATGTTTGAATTCAACACAGTGGAGAAGGCAACGAAAACTTACAGCTACATTTGAATAGGTGGTTTCACCATGATTCACAGGTTGGGTGCCCAAGAGTTAGCCAATAAATATGCAAATAAGCTTCAGAACCAATGATCTGAGGCTCAGAAACAATCATGTCTCATTGAGTGGCCGAGGCTGGCTTCCAGCAAGCCCCAGGAGCCACCTGCCCTCACCAATGCAGCATGGGGGTGACAGGGGCATGCCACAGCTTTTAGTATCTGGGTGCTGGGGATCCGAACTCAGGTCCTCAGGCTTGTACGGCAAGCTCTTTACTTATGGGGCTGTCACCCCAGCCCCTTACCTCATTTGGAAGGTCTGACTACCCCAATGGTTGTGCTGTTTGGAAAAGTTGTGGAATCTTTAGGAGGGGGAAATAAACTGAAAGGGGGTGGAACCCTGGAAGTTATACCCACTGATTCGGTCTGGCTGGCAGCCATGTGAATAGCCTCAGGTCTACACCCCATGAGAATAGCCTCAGGTCTACACCCCATGTGAATAGCCTCAGGTCTACACCCCATGTGAATAGCCTCAGGTCTACACCCCATGTGAATAGCCTCAGGTCTACACCCCATGTGAATAGCCACACAGAGCCACTCCACTACCGCAGGCTGAAACACAGTCCAGCATGAATCATCCCCCTGTAAATACTTCGCACAGAATCTCGGTGACAGGAATGCAGACATAGTTAACAAGCATGAAGCATGTATTCTTTTTTATCCTCATCTGATGTTTCAAGGCAAGATTCCTAAGACTCGTAGCTACATTGTATCTGGTATAGTCCAGCACCTGCATTTCTCTGTGCAAAAACAAACAAACAAACAAACAAACAAACACCTGACCTAACTGGGCTCTGCTATATAATCTCGAGAAGACTGGAACAAAAGCAAAGTTTATAACAGCAAACAGGGGTGGATCTGGCAATCCCAGGACTTACCATGGAGACCCTCACACTCAGAGGGGAGCCTCCGGGAGGAATGTGTTGAACACCCTGGCAACGGTGAAGGTTTTCAGAGCCTCCCGCCCCATACTAACCCATTCTTCTGTGGATATGCAGGAGACTTACCTTCTTGGTAGCTTCAAGTTCAGCCACATAACACTGAAGAATCCGCTCAATTGTGTGATTGATTTCCAGTTGAAGGCAGGGAATGTTCAGCTTCTGAAACCTAAAAGTAATTGAAACCGGGTAATTAAAAGGGAAATGAGAAACGTATTACAGAATGGCGGGGGCACTAAACATCTGCTCTATCATTTGATAAACGTCTATTCCAGGCCCTGTGCATTTTCCCAGATATGTAACAGCCAACAAGGCAGGCGCACTCAGCTTTCCTGGGCCCTGCAGCTACCACTCAGAAAGGCAGGTGCTGCAATAATGGGCTGTCAGTCAATATCACACATCTACTCAGAGACTAAAAGACGCCTGGGAGGAACCAGGACCACACTGTTCTGATAACAGAATGAACTGACCAATAACCTATTATAGGTAGAGAGGGCAACGGGAGACAAACAGGGGCGGGGAGGGCACCATTAAAATGCTACCCGCCCTGTCACTTGTCAGAATCATTTCATGCCTGCTTTGAATCCTGTGGCCGTCTCCTGGGAGATCATGGCTATCACAGAGATGTGGAACTACAGCAAACCCACCAGAAAATCAGATGCCCTGACTCACAGGAAAGAATTTATAAAGCGGCCTCTGACGTGGGTCTTCTCTTATCTCTGTGTGTATGGATGTGGTGTGTGTGTGTGTGTCTACATGTATGTATGTCTCTGTTTGTTTCTGTCTCATACACACACACACACACACACACACACACACACACGGCCTCTAGTCCAACTCTCTAGTCTTGACTTCCGCCATCCATGGGAAGCACTGCCAATGGGAACAGAGGAGAAACGAGACCGGGGGAGCATATTTCAAGTGCTCTTGCCATAAACAGCCTGGGGATGGGGTAACTATCCCAGGTGAAAGGCGTTACTTTCTCAACTGTGTTGACCATGTTTCCTGTGTATATCAACCAATCAAATATATCTGTTCTAGTTTGCTTCTCTTGCTGAGGTAAACACCACAAGAAACTTGGGGAGGAAAGGGTTGATGTCAGCTTGCAGCTCTCAGGTCCCGATCCATCACGGAGGGAAGTAGGGATAGGAACTCAAGGAAGGAACGTGGAGGCAGGAACTGAAGCGGGAGCTGGCTTCTTCCAGACTCCCAGCAGCTACCTTTCCTACACAGCCCAGACCCATCCGCCTAGGAATGGTGCCACCCACAGTGGGCTAAGCCTGCCCACATCAATTCGCAATTACGAAAAATGCCCCCCCACACACACATGGCCACGGGTCAGTCTGAAAGAGGCCGTTCCTCAGCTGAGGCTCCCTCTTGACTTTGTTTCAAGTTGACAGCTGAAGTTAACTATGACAATATGCAATCGTGTTCTTTGGAAATTCTTTCTCCAAGTAAAATTAAACATTAGTTATTCCCTCTCCAATAATAACTATGAAATTAAAATGAAGGATATTACATGGCTGGGGCTAGGAAGCCATGTGAGACTTTCTTATGAAAGACTTTGTTATTATTTCTGAATCCAGAGGAGCATCCAGTACACACCTGTCCTCCCAGCACCTGGGAGAGGGAGGCAGGAGGAGCAGGAAATTAAAGGTCTTCCTTGGCCACAGAGCAAACCCGAGGCCGGCCTGGACTATAGTTGTGCTTGTTTCAGGAAAAAAAATCTAAAATGGTAAGAAAAATAATGCTCTGTATTCCAAAAATCTAATTAGTGGTAATGACAAGTTAATGCTTATAGCTTTTAAGGTTTATAAAGAAGAGGTTTCTGCCGGGCGGTGGTGGCACATGCCTTTAATCCCAGCACTCGGGAGGCAGAGGCAGGTGGATCTCTGTGAGTTCGAGACCAGCCTGGTCTACAAGAGCTAGTTCCAGGACAGGCTCCAAAGCCACAGAGAAACCCAGTCTCGAAAAACCAAAAATAAAAAAAAAGAAGAGGTTTCTAATTTGAAATTGTGGGCAGGTTTTTTTTTTTTTTGCTGTGTGTGTGTTCATGTGTGTGCAGATGTGTGTGTGCAATTATATGTGTACAGTTACAGTATGTGTGGGTGCAGGTGCATGTGTACAGATGTGTGTGTGCAGTTACATGTATGTGCAAGTGCATATGTGAGTGCAGGTGCATGTGTGCAGTTATGTGTGTGCAGGTACATATATGTGTGAGTTCATATGTGAGTGCACGTGCATGTGTACAGATGTGTGTGCAGGTATATGTATGTGTGAGTTCATATGTGAGTGCAGGTGTATGTGTACAGATGTGTATTGTGAAGGTACATGTATGTGCGGGTGCATATATGAGTACAGGTGCATGTGTGCAGTTATGTGTGTGTAGGAATACATATGTGTGAATTCATATGTGAGTGCAGGTACATGTGTACAGACGTGTGTGTGTGCAGGTATACATGCGCATGTGTATGCATGTGTGGAGCCCAGGGTACAACCCCAGAGGTCATTCCTCAGGTACATCTGCCCTTATCTCTTTTTTGAGACAGGGCCTCTTACTGGCCTTGAACTGACCGATTCAGCTAAACTGCATGGTCACCGAGCCCCAGGGATCCTCTTGCCTTTGCCTCCTCAGGAATGGTGGGCTACAAACCTGCCCTACCACACCCGGCTTTCTTCTTGCTTTCTCCTCTTTTTATGTGGGTTCTGGGAATTGAACTCAGGTCCTCCCCATCACAAAGCAAGCACTTAACCACCTGAGCTGTCAGAAACTGTGCCTTCCGAGGACCCACCCTCCTTCCACCTCTGTAATAAATACCTCTGAAGCAGCTGCAGCGCCTGCTGGGAAGACAAGATCTTTCCGAAGGTACTGTTCATAAACGCCTGTATCTGTATCTAAAATAAAAGGGCGATGTTCAAGTTATGTCTACACAAAGGAGGTTAGTTTTGTTCGATAATTAACAACATTTCTAAAGACTCAGACACAGCTACCTCCTGAGGTCCTAGTGATATACAAGATCCCTGTGATGGCCACATGCCACATGGCTACCGAATGTCACCACTTAGAAGTGAGATGTAGGTAAATATAGAGTGCACACTGCATGGCAAAGACTCAGTACCCCCTCCCCCCAGATCATATAAAATACTTCCTTCGTGAGTTAGACATTAACGGCATGTAAAAATTATGACACTCCGAATAGCTTGGAGCAGTCACAGAATATTAAGGCTAAACTCACCTTCTTTTTAGTCTATCCCTGTGCCTGCTAGGAAAATGAAAGGACCTTGTGTGGTTTGCTTGCATTTGCAGCTTGTGGTTGGATATTCTGATCGAGGGGATGTATAAAGGTGTGAGGGCTCCCAGCTAAATGTTTTCCCTTGGGAAGTTTGTCATTTCCAAGCCTGGGTCAGAAGATGTGAGCTGCCACACTACCGCCCTAGGAAACCTGGCTGCTGTGGCCCGGTGGGAACAGGGGGCAGAAGATGATCCTCCAAGACTCCCACCATCCCCAGCAATGGGCTTCAAGCTCTTGGCCCTGAGAGATGGAACTAAACCGGCTCCTTGCCAATGCATTTTCCACGTGAAAGGTATTGGTATCGGTGGTCAAATGGGTCACACCCACAAGGCAGTCAGACACTGGTAAGGGAAGTTCAAACACTGACATTACAATCAAGTTAACTATTGATAACTACCAAAGGGCTTGTATGAGCCGGGTTTGACGGCACACACCTGTAATCCTAGCACGCAGGAGACAGAGGCAGGAAACCTGCAAAAGCTGAGGTCAGCCTGTACTATGTACAGAGATGCCGTCTCAAAAAAACTGAAGGGCTGGAATGTAGCTCAGTGGTACAGTGCCTGCCGAGCAGGAAATCATATGGACACTAACTTTATTGAAAGCTGGAATTTACTCCTTTCATAATATATAAGCTTCATTAATAAATCATAAAGTTCTCAGAGAACAAAAATTTTAATTCCTGCTGCCATGAATATTTAACTCCCAATGTATTTTGGAAGTAAACTCCATCCAACTCAACTAGCCAAAATGAAAAGCAATAATGGGAATACATCTTGATATCAGAATCTAATTTTCAAAAAAAAAAAATGAAAGGGAAGCGAAAAACTAAGCTAACTTTTCAGGCCTGATGATGTGGGGCTATAATCTTAGTTACACTGCAGGCTAATGGAGAAAGAGCACAAGTTCAAGGCCTATCTTGACTATCGGAGAGATAGTAGGAGTGGTAACATTTTAGGAACTGTCTTATTAATACAGAAAATTACATGTAATAAAATTTAAAAGATTTTTTAAAATGAGACAAAAATCTTATTTTTCCTTCACTTTCACATAAAAAAAAAAAACTTAATTTCAGGAATTGGAAAGGGAGGCCAGTGAGAAAACTCACCGGGTAAAGGAATTTATACCAATGTTTAACATATCCTTTGGATGTTTGGTTATTGTGTATGTCTCTCATTGGGTATCTCATTTTTCACAAGGCAAAAAAGCTGAAAGGCTGGAAAATATGATGAGTGAAACACATGGGTTGCAAACATGAAGATGTTCAGATTCCGTGGTGGTCTGCATAAAAATGCTCCCTCTAGACTCACAGGGAGTGGCATCATTGGAAGTGTGTCACTGGGGGTGGGCACTAAAGTTTTAGAGGCTCAAGCCAGGCCCACTATCACACTCTCTTCCTGCTGCCTGTGAATGCAGACATAGAACTCTAGGCTTCTTCTCTAGCACCATGTCTGCCTGCCCACTGCCATGCTTCCCACCATAGCAATAATGAACTAAGCCTTTGAACCTATAAGCCCTGGTTAAATATTTTCCTTTATTAGAGTAACCATGGTCAGCCGGGCAGTGGTGGCGCACGCCTTTAATCCCAGAACTTGGGAGGCAGAGGCAGGTGGATCTCTGTGAGTTTGAGGCCAGCCTGGACTACAGAGCTAGTTCCAAGACAAGTTCTGAAGCTACACAGAGAAACCCTATCTTGACAAACCAAAGAAAAAAAGAGTAACTGTGGTCATGGTGTCTCTTCACAGCAATAGAACCCTAAGAAAGACAGATCCCCGGAGCCTACATAAAAAGCAAGGAATGATACTGTATGGCTGCAATCTCAGGAATAACCCAAGATCACAGAAACAAGTGGGCCAGCTAGCTTGTTCTACATGGTGAATTTCCAGGCTAATGGCAGGTCCTATCTCAAATCAAAGGTAAAAGACACCTGAAGTTGTCCCCTGGACTCCACACCTTGCACATTAAATACATACATACACATGATCCCACAAACCCATGTGTGTGTGTGTGTGCTCACATACACATAAAAGTGGAAAACGTTTTGTAGGTTACTTTAAAAATCATTCACCCTGCACATTTTTAAAGCAGCTTGGAATGGGAATATAATAAATAGTGAATATGTGTGGGTAGAGAGACAGCTCAGCAGTTAAGAGCACTGGCTGCTATTCCAGAGGACCTGGAATTCCCAGCACCCACATGTGTTGGGGATCCCTGCCATTAAGGTCACAGTCCACCATGCTGGATAGTTCTCTGAGATCAGCACAAAATGGAGGACTCCCTTTCTCAGTGGGGCTTCCTCTTCTCCGCCTGAACTTATTTGGAGGATGACCCTGCACACAGCCCCCTATAAACCCTGCTCTTTCCTCCCGCCCATATGCTAATTAGGTGCTGTGGAATAACCAATCAGCTCTTCCGGCCAGTGACCTAGGAACCCTTATATACTTTTCCCCTGGAGCAATAAAACGAACTGTCTCTCTGAATTCTTTCTGTCATACAGCCATCAGGCCCTGCTCACCGCTTCTGCTCCCTTCACCCTCACAGGCCAGCAGCCAACAACCCAGAGGAAAAGGAGACACCCACACATAGTGAGTGGCTCAGTCTACTCTAACTCCAGTTCCAGGGAATCTAATACCCTCTTTTGAGGGCACTGGGCACACATGTGATATACAGACATGCGTGCGAACAAAACAACCATACAAATGAAAGAAAATAAATTTTTTGAAAAGAGTAAACACATGAGCATTGCTCTCCATGTGGGTATTTGCACTAACAGCACCGAGAGGCACCCCCAGCTATGCTTCCATTTTTCTCAGTGCAAACTTGTGTAACTACTTACCTCTAAAGTATTGATTTTTGACATAAAATCCGAGAAATCTGTGTCAAATTCTGTTCTTCGTGGATCCAGGATGTCATACTGGTTTTTCTTAATCCCTTGATAGATGTTTTTGAATTTTATCGCCATGATATCTATTCCTTCGATCGTAGAGTTGCTCAGGGCTGTGTACGTCTGCACAATGGTTATCATTTCTGTAATCTTCACATGGAAATGCTAGATGGTTAGAACTGGGCTTCTGGGCTGAGTGCGTTTGCACAATGGTTATCATTTCTGTAATCTTCACATGGAAATGCTAGATGGTTAGAACTGGGCTTCTGGGCTGAGTGCGTTTGCACAATGGTTATCATTTCTGTAATCTTCACATGGAAATGCTAGATGGTTAGAACTGGGCTTCTGGGCTGAGTGCGTTTGCACAATGGTTATCATTTCTGTAATCTTCACATGGAAATGCTAGATGGTTAGAACTGGGCTTCTGGGCCCCTTTCTCTGGCATAGACTTTTTAATGGATCATTGACTTAAAAACAAACAAACAAACAAAAAATGCTGCTATCCTGCACCTGTATCCCAACACTTGAAAGGAAATGGTGGGAGGATGAGGAATTTGACTGCATCCTCAGCAGATAGTGAATCTGAGCAAATCTGAGCAAATCTCTGTGTGTGCGACAAGCTGGGAAGGCTGGGAATCCACGAGACCTGAGTGCAGTTTGTAGAACCCACATGGTGGTTCACAACCATTTAAGATTCCAGTTCTTGGGGTATCTGGCAGCTTCCTCTGACCTCTGAGGGCACCAGGCATGCACAGGGTACCCACACACGCGGTACACGTGCATATAAGCAAAACACTCATCCAGGGAAAGCAACCTAAAACAATAAACCCTCATATCTACAAATTATGCAGTTCTTTGCCTTGAGTGATTCCTGCTCTGAATCCCTGCTTTCAGTAATCCAGCTCAGAACTCTCCACGGAGAGATTATTTTTGTTAATCAGTGGCGGGAAAGGAAATGTGCCTCTCCTCAGCATGTCCTCCAAATACCGCGTCCCATGAAGACAATACTGCTGGTTCTTTGACACGGCAGATTCTCATGCATTCTCACTACACCACACAGACAGTCCTTGTGTGCCTCACCCAGACACGGCCTTGTCAGGGTGACAACTAGTGTCACCGTACTTTTTCCATAAGCCATTGTCTCAGAGATGCAACCACCTGAAATTTATGTTACAGGAGCTGTATAAACACGAGAAATGACTGGACTGCCTCCTAATATCAAAATTCTACAGGCCTACTGTGTGAAACAAAAGCCAAGACAGGAAGTCAACATGACTAACCTGATGTTATTCTGACCTCTAAGACACTGACTCTCCCCTACCACCCAGCTACAATAGCCAGAAAGTAGGACATGATAAGAAAAAACATACAGTATGTGTCTTCATGTGGTTAGCTTAATTCATTTTATCTTCAGTTACATCTATTTCTCTGTATAATCATAAGATTTAATTTATTTTTTAATTATGTGTGTGTGTGTGTGTGTGTGTGTGTGTGACTGCAATTTCCCCCAGAGGTCATAAGAAGGCATGAGACCCCATAGAGCTGGAGCTACAAGAAGTTATGAGGGCTGGCTGTTAACCAAACAGTGTGTGCCCTTAACCTGAGGTATCCCTCCAGGCCCTCTGACTTCTTTTTTTTTAACAGGGTCTCTCATTGAACCTGGAGCTCCACTGGGTGGCTGGCCGGCCGCTGAGCTCCAGGAATCCACCTCTCTCTGCCCCACCAGCACTGGAGTTAGAGGCCAGCACCACCATGCATAACCATTTACAGGGCTGCTGGGTATCCTCACCCAGGCCCTTACAGGGCTCTGAAAGCGCATCACCAGAACCATCTCTCCAGTTCCTGTATAGATCCCCAGAATGACTGACAACTGGGAACTCTTAGTGTGGGTTCCTGATAGTCTTCTAAGGAACACCATCCCTCCTCAGGCCTAAATAACTAAAGTCAGAGGTGAGGGGTTTCCAGCAGCTGTCTGCCCAGCAAAGGCTCCCTATACACACCGTTCCCATACACACCCTTCCCATTCACACCATTCCCATTCACATTGGTCCCATACACACCGCTCCCATTCACACCGGTCCCGTACACACCCTTCAGAACTACTACATGGTGCATATTGGTCCTGAAAGACTGGTGTCTACACATTCAGATCCTGCATGTTTACAGGGCTTGCCAACTGCACACGTTTTCTCGGCTTAATATTGTGGTCAAAGGCACATCCTTCACGTTCAGGACCTATCTGTGTAAGAAGAATTGAGGTCTTGGGAGAGGTGGAAGTTCACAATAGCCTTTGGCTGGCACAAGGCAATACTAGCTCGGGATGGGAGGAAAAAAGATCAGTTCAAACAAATGCAGTGATAGATGGGTAACTTAATTTAATTGGACAAGTTGGATCAACGCCAGGAAGAGACCCGAAACAATGATCCTCAGCCACTCTGCCTGAAACCCCAAAACACCAGCCCTGTGCAGGTGGGAGTGGGGTCCTGTGACTACAGAAGGCTTACCTTCTCCAGCCTCTTACAGAAGGCTTCAAATTTCCCAAATATATACATCTCTGAAACCTCGAAAGACTTCTCCCCTGAGGACTCTAAAATCTGCTTCCTTGTCTTGTGAAAGGATGTCTGATACTCCTTGAAGAGAAAAATGCAGTCCTACAAGAGAATGGGAAAGCGAGAGGGAGAAAAAGCGTGAGGTGGTGGCTGACAGGTTGGTGCCAGCCTGGCCACACTGGCCCATCAGCCCCGCAGACAAAGGCTGGCACTGTGAGCAGAAGACGGCAGACGTTCTCATTCTGCGCCTGGAGAGCAAAGCCTATGGACAACCACATCACATTTTAAATGCTTCGTTTTTATTTTAAACTTTGTTTTTTTTTAAAAAAAAAAAAAAGGTTGCAAATTGAAATACAAAAGAAAAAAATCACACACCAAAATTATCCAGACTCAAAGACTATACAACGCAACGAAATTCTAAACAATTAGAGAGTTCAAAAAAAAAAAAAATGGAGACACATTCTACCCTCATCGCTCCTTTTCCACTATTTCCTCTCAACTCACCCCGCACTAAAGCATGTCATTAGGTTTTATTCTATTTTTTTTTTTTGGGACAGGGTTTCTCTGTAGCTTTTTGGTTCCTGTCCTGGAACTAGCTCTTATAGACCAGGCTGGCCTTGAACTCACAGAGATCCACCTGCCTCTGCCTCCCGAGTGCTGGGATTAAAGGTGTGCACCACCACCGCCCAGCAGGTTTTATTCTTTCACAGCTAATTAAGTGAAAGGCTCGTGTGGGTGAACAGCCTTCTGATTCTTCGTATTGATACTCATGGGCACGTGCCTCTCTCATGCGGGCCACAGCAGCTTGTCTGTGCACTGGGCAGCGGTCAGTGGGGAGCTGCAGCAGGACCAGAATGCTGAGGGAAGAGTCTGGGTGCTCAGCTCTACAGGGGACACCCATAGCTCTGTGAGTTCGAGGCCAGCCTGGTCTACAACGTGAATTCCAGGACAGCTACGACTGTTACACAGAGAAACCGT
This sequence comes from Alexandromys fortis, assembly GCF_014885135.2. Classification (NCBI taxonomy): domain Eukaryota; kingdom Metazoa; phylum Chordata; class Mammalia; order Rodentia; family Cricetidae; genus Alexandromys; species Alexandromys fortis. The sequence continues at coordinate 4,027,204 of NW_026067892.1, read as the reverse complement.
GTCTTGAAAAACCAAAAGAAAAAGAAATAGATCAAGCCAGTTAAAATTCAGGCATCAAACGGTGGGGAAGCTCCAGGCCCCACCCCTTAGAAGAGCAACTGACAGTTTATAGGGGGACGGGGATTCATTGTTTGAGAAGGGTGTGGCCACAAGTAGGGTTTTCACACTACTGGGAGACCCATACCACACACCCCCACACACATGGGCTGCACTGACTGAACTCAGTGAGTCACAAACAAAAACAAAACACAGGAAGTTGAGAGGAGACATGCTGGAGGGAATAGACAGGAGGTTGGAGGGGAAACGGGGGAGGGGGTGAGCAGATGCCATCATATTTCATTGTAAACACGTATAAAATTCTCAGGAAATATAAGAAAAAGAAAAAAATCCTAAGAATCCCCCAGAGGCTTGGAAATTTTCCCTGACGATATCGGTATTCAGCTGGCATCTATATTTGTACCAGCATGCTAGTTTTTGTTGTTTCTGACAGTCTCTCACTATATAGCCCAGTCTGGCTTCAAATTTGTGGTCTGCCTGACTCAGCCTCCTGAGTATTCCACGCATGCATCCCCACGTAGTCAGCACCTGCATTTGTTACATCCGTGAACACACAACATGAAGACTTTTCGTTGATAACTTGTTTTCTTTTTTTTTTTCAATATTTATTTATTTAGTCTACAATATTCTCTCTGTGTGTATGCCTGCAGGCCAGAAGAGGGCACCAGACCTCATTACAGATAGTTGTAAGCCACCATGTGGTTGCTGGGAATTGAACTCAGGATCTTTGGAAGAGCAGGCAATGCTCTTAACCTCTGAGCCATCTTTCCAGCCCGATAACTTGTTTTCTTAAGGCAAGGTCTTACTACATAGCCCTGGTTGACCTAGACTAACTTGCTATGTAGACCAGGTTGGCCTCAAATTCAGAGAAATCCATCTGCCTCTGCCTCCTGAATGCTGGGATTAAAGGTATGCACCCTGTTTCTCAGCTAATTTTATTTTTTAAATACACACACAGCAAAGTTTTTCAGTGAGTGTGGTGCTTTGACTAAGAATGGCCTCCGAAAGACTTACACCTGAATGCTTAGGGGGCTGCATTAGGAGGTGTGGCCTTGGCGTGGGCGTGGCTTTGTTGAAATAGGTGCATCAGTTGACTTTAAGGTCTCAGAAGCGCTATTCTCTTCCTGCTGCCTGCTGATTCCCTAGCTCCTTCTCCAGCACCATGTCTGCCTGCAAGCCACCATGCTTCCCGCCATGACAATTATGGACTAAACCACTGAACCTGTAAGTCAGCCCCAATTAAATGTTCTCCTTTACCATGGTGTCTCTTCACAGCAATAGGACACTGACCAATCAGACAGTCATTCAGCTGTTTCTAGGCTGTCCTTGCCCTCAGCACTGGCTCAGGAGCATTCCCATTTTTCTGAGAATTTTTTTTCTGGCTTAGTCTGACACTGTTTCAACTGGCTCGGCTCATCCCTTCTGATAAACGATCTTGCCCTCGCAGGGGTGACTTCTTTTATTTATTTTTTTATTTTATTCTTCGCCGCGTTTTAAGGGTATTCTCTGGACACATTTCAAAGCTTCTTCCAAAACGCATGTTCTGCTGTCAAACGGTGAAAGCTGTGTGGACTTTCAGGTCACCCGAAGGCATCCTCCTGTCGCTGTAGGCATCTTAGGCCCTGTCCTTTTGTAAGTTACTGCGAGCCGATCTGCTTCTCAGCTTTCTTATGAGGGCTCGGTGTTTGACGATTCTTTTCTTTGTCGATTAGTGCTCTCGACAGCAGAAAAACAATCTGTGTCTGTATGAAGGGTAATAACTCTGCCTGGGCTATATGTGGGTAGTGGAGGTGCTTGCAACCTCTCCGGGTAACTGCAGGAGAGTCCTCTGATTTCTCTACCTTTTGTTGTGTGAGACAGGATCTCATGTAGCCCAGGCTGGTCTCAAACTCCCTGTGTAGCCAAGGCTGACCTGGAATTCCCCATCCTTCCATCTCTACCAGCCCAGTGCTGGGGGCACAGGTGTGTGCCTCCGAGCCTCCTTTTCTGTGGTGTCTGAGATGGGACACAGAGACTCGGGCAGGCTGAGCTAACTACACCCTTAGCCCAGTTTGTCCAGTTCTAGGATTCGAGGCTCAGCTTCCTGTTTCTCTATTGTAATTTGATCATAGATACTTAGCATGAGAGAGGGGCCTGGGGTAGGGCTGCCATCCCTGTCCCCTAGGAGAGGCGAGTGTTAGAGTCCGGAATGACAAACCAGCTGGAGCCTGTCAGTTTCCCCAGTCCTCCACCACTTTGACCTGCTCCTCTCATTGCCACTGCGACACATCAAAGACTTATTTTAATTACGGGGGAGGGGGAAGGGTTGTATGCGCAGGTGCCCACAGGGGCAAAGGCTTTGGGCCCCCCCCCAGATGAGTTACAGCACTCTGCACTGCCGAGCCCTCTAGCCCCACCGCAGTGATGTATCGTTGACAATCCTTTTTCATGTTCTCACGCTGCGCCACTCACGACAGCTTCCCAGTGAGCCATGTTTTATGAATGAGCAGAGTAAACGACACTGAACTGGCAGGTGAGAACCTGATGGGAATGAAAGACTTTTACAAACCTGGATCTTTTTGAGGACGGCCGGGGTCTCCTGGTCCCACACATGGTTTGTTCCCCCATCAGTGATATACGCTTTGCACGCTGTCACCATCTGGTTTGTGACCTAAAGCAGAGGTAGGGTACAAAGTAGCCTTAGGTAAAACGCCTTTGGGAAACATAATATACATGATCAATGTGATGATAAATAAGCTTATAGAGTAAATAAATCACAATTTAAAAAAAAAAAAACACAAATCCAATCAAAATAAAGAAACCCCAAAGTCACATTTGCCTGCTGCAGTTAGGTCACTGGGGCCATGAGTCCCAAAGTCAAGCACATTTTCCATCTGTCCTGCACACAGTAGGTCTGATCTACTCCAAGGCAATGATGGCTAGCCTTCACAAGACGGTTAGGAGAAGGATTATAGACCAATGGGAGACTGCTCGCCTAGCAAGCTCAAGGCCCTGGGTTCCACCCCGAGCATCACTCAAAATGGGTGCAGTCCTGTAATCCCAGCACTCAGAAGCTAAGGCCGGGGATCAAAGGTTAAAGGTCATTCATGTCTTCTACTACATAAGAGAATTTGGGGCCAGTTTGGGAATCCTGGGACCTTAGCAGAGAGGCTGAGGGAGAGATAGAATGAGAAAGGCGGAGAGAGAGAGAAGGGAGCGAGAGGGAGAGGAGGAAGAAAAACTCATCTCAGTACGTACAGAGAACCTGGAGGAGTTTTTAAATGCACAATGCATGCAAGATCACATCCACAGGCATGCAGACATGACTGGAGAAGGATGATCACTCCAGGAAACGCTAAAGATTGGTAATAATGTGAGTTCAGCCTCAGTCGTGACTCAGAGCGACTTCAGCAGCGGGCTCTATAGCGAATGCCTTCGCCTGCTGAACCGTCTCTCCGGCCCCAGGGCTAGTTTTTGCAGCAAAAGAAAAAGTAAGTCACAAAGTGAGGCTATGCACAAGTCACAAAAACCATCAGTGGTCAAAGAAACTTGCAATATTTAATCATTAGTCTGAGTGGTTGCCTCAGTGTTTCTATTGCCGTGAGAAAACACTGGCCCAAAGCAGCCTGGGGAGGAAAGGGTTTTATTACAGCTTCGCTTCCACACCACTGTCCACCAGTGAGGGAAGTCAGGGATGGAAGGAGGAGCTGATGCAGAAGCCATGGAGCTGTGCTGCTTACTGGCTTGCTCCTCATGGCTTGCTCAGCCTGCTTTCTTATAGAACCCAGGACCACCGGCCCAGGGATAGAACTATCCACAATAGGCTGGACCTGCCCACAGCAACCAACAATCAAGAAAATGTCCTCAAAGTTTTGCCTACAGGTCAATGCCATAGAGATAATTCCCAGTTAAGAATCCAGACAAACAAACAAACAGGGGTGGTAGTGGAGAGGCAGAGGCTGGAGGATCTCTATGAGTTCAAGGACAGCCTGGTCTACAGAGCTAATTCCAGGACAGCCAAGAATACACTGAGAAACCCCGTCTTGAAAACCAAATAGAAAAAAAAAAGTCCAGACAACCCTAACTTATGTCAAGTTGACATTACAACCAACCATCATGTTCTGGTTCACAATGTTGAAAAAATGTTAATAATCTGGAACCAAGAAAGATCTCAACCGGGAGCATTGGTAGCAAGAAGGAAGCCAAAGGGCCGAGAGGATTCATTCCCCTGGTTATCTGGGGTGCAGCGTGTAGCTAGATCCCTATTTCCTTTTATAGAACTAATGTGTGCTTTTACATGTCTAATTCGATTCTATGTGAATGTTTCTTGGATAACTTTTTAAAGTCTCTAAAATAATTAACCGCATGATGCAACATGAGCGTTTAAAACAAGCTGAAGCCGTATCTACTGGGTAGGCACGAAAGAAAGTACTTGGAATGACTAAAAGGAAGAGAGCAGCGACCTCTAAGCAAGAAGCCTGGAGCTGACCTCCGGCAGGAGAAGGGCACTCGTTACTACTCCCACAACACCTGACTCCAATTGACACCCCCACCCCCTACCCCACTCCACCCCAAATTTACTCCCACTTTCACCCCACCCTACCCCTATGTGGAAATTTGAAAATTCAGATCTCTGAAAGTCCCCAAACTTCCCAGCTCCCTCCTGTGGCTCAAATGGAAAGAACTATGAACTGTTTCACAGGACCCTGTGTGTGGCTTCCGCTAGAAACCATGATGGGCTGGCGGGCTGACTCAGCAAGTCAAGGCCCTTGTGCCTCGAGACAAGAGGCCTGACTGAGTTCAATCCAAGGGACAGTGTAAAGGTAGAGAGAACCAGACCCGTCAATGATGTCCTCTGACCGCCACAAGTTTCTGTAGCACAATTGCGCCCCGCTACACACACACCTTACATACATACACTCGATAATAATAATAGCATCTCACCTTGATGAATAAAGAGGTCATCCTTTCTGATGTGTTATAGTACCTCGACACACTGTGAATCATCCTGATGGCATTAATCAAGTTCTGTATTCCATGTGCCATGGACACCTAGATGGAGACACCGGAATGAACCCTATCATGCAGGCCATTCTGGTTTGCTTCCCCTTGCTGAGATAAAACGCCATGGCCAACTGCTTCAGTTACACAAGCTAATTTTAGAAACCACACTTTTTCAACATTTTAGATTCCTAGCCATACCCCCAGGCCCTAGAAACTGCTCCTTCAGGAGCATACTCACCAGGTCGTAGTTATAGAGGGGCTGGCATACTTTCTCCAGGGTGTACAAATACCGCACGTTATCTTTGGATTCATTGGCTGTGTCGGTGATTCTGGCATCCAAATCACGCCAGTTCTATGGAATCAAAATTGCATAAGAATTCAATCCACACATCTTGGTGGCCTTCAACTTTGTCATGAAATTCAAGCTGCTCCCCCTGAGCAAACATACACTGTAAAAATATTGAAGTGTGACTGGTATATTTTTTTTATTTTGAAAAAGATTTACTTGGGCTGGAGAGATGACTCAGTGATTACGATCACTAGCTACACTTCTAGAGGTCCTGAGTTCAATTCCTAGCACCCACATGGTAGCTGACAACTGTCTATAACTGTCCCATAAGATCTTATATTCTTCACTCGGAAGGCAGAGGCAGGCGGATCTCTGTGAGTTCGAGACCAGCCTGGTCTACAAGAGCTAGTTCCAGGACAGGCTCCAAAACCATAGAGAAACCCTGTCTTGAAAAACAAAAAAACAAACAAACAACAAAAAAAGATCTTATATTCTTTTGACTGCAAGACGTGCAAACGCGCCTGCCAGTAACACACCAATAAGCATAAAAAATAAATCTTTTATTTAAGAAAATGATTTACTGTTATTTTTAAAATATGTGTTTATGGGGGGTGGGTACACAATATAGGTACCTGAGGAGGCCAGAAGAGGGTTCCCTGGACCTGGAGTTACAGGTGCTTGTGAGCCACCCAATATGGATGGTAGGAACCACAGTAGGGTCCTTCGGAAGAGTAGTAATTGCACTGAGCAATTTCTCCAGCCCCTGGTATATCCTTTTCTCATAGAACTTAAGACAACATTACAAGCATGTTAAATGACTGCCTAAAAATAAACTTAATCCTTTGTAATTAATGTCCTGTCTATAGGCTTGGCCTGGACCTGCTTCTACCTTGAGTGATTTTCCCAAAATGGGTACTTATGACATTATCTAATAGTTCCGGATCTTCCACAGTGAGCCGCACTATTAGAACATGGCTCAAAGAAAATATACTTATTAGCAAAATGGGACTCAGTTGGAAGTCAACAGCTTCTTCTAAGTTGTTGTACTCTGAATCAGAAACGTGTCTCAAAGGCTCGTGTTTTCAATGCTTGGTTCTCAACTTTGTGGATTATTCTGAATGCTATAGAGAGGCTTCAGGACAGCGGCTCTCGGCCTTCCTAGTGCTGTGACCCTTTTCTACATCTCTTCATGCTGTGGTGATCCCAACCATCAAATGATTTTCTTTGCTACTCCATAACTGTAATTTTGCTACTGTTACGAATCATATGTAGATATCTGTGTGTTCCGATGGTCTTAGGCGACCCCTGTGAAAGGGTCATTCGACCCCAGGGGTCACAACCCAGAGGATGAGAACCACTGCTTTAGGAGCTGGGGCCTGACTGATAGAGAGGAAGGCCCCCACATTTGCCAGCTTATGGTCTCTGTCTCCTGGTCCACAGCATATTAAAACCTCTGCCACCCGCTCCTGCTACTGTGAGCTCCACCAGGCCTGCCCTGCAAGAATGGGCTAAAACTTCCGAAACCATGAGCCAAGGTGAAGCCTCCCTCCTTCCGTTATCTTAGTGTTTCCTCTGAGTGCTGAGAGAGACAGAAAGCTAGTGTCAGAGATAGGAGGTCACGGCTGCAGCGACCCTGACCATGTGGTGCTGAGGCCTTACAAACTGGCCTGTGGGAGAGCTCGGAGCTGTGGGCTAGAGAAGCCTTCTAATACTGTAAGCAGAGCTCAGCTGGTCATCGTGGTGGGAATTTGGAAGACCAGAGCACTGTGTTATCTTTCAGAATCAAGAATGGGAAGTGGGGCTAGGGGGAATACTATGAAAAGACATTTGTTTTATACCTACTGTCTAAACGTTTTACAAAAGAGAAAAACCATTATTGCATTTTTATACAGAGAAATGCAAACTTTAAGGAGACAAAGAATAAGAAAAGAACATGGAAAGCACAAAGCTCAACTGTAAATTAGAAAGACCTGTAGGGGAGGCTGGAGAGATGGCTTAGTAGTTAGAGCACTGGGTGCTGTAGTAGACCAGGGTTCGATTCCCAGCACCCACATGACAGTTCACAACTGCTTCTAATTACAACTCCAAGGAACCTAATGCCTTCCTCTGACTTCTGCAGACATCAGACACTCATGTAGTGCACACACATGCAGGCAGGCAAAACATGTGTACACATAAATTAGAAATAAATCTTAAAAAAAATAATAAAATGATCCCAAGGAAAAGAGGTGGAACGGAGGTGTGGGGAAACATATGCTGAGCAGAACGTTTGCTTTTGTCTTTCCATGTAGTTATCATCATCATCATCATCATTATTATTATTATTGGTATTATTATTATTGTAAGGTTCGTTCTTATTTTATGTGTGGAGTGTTTGTCTGCATGCATGTGTGTGAAACCACATGTGTGCAGTTCCCAGGGAGGCTAGATGAGACTATCAGACACCCTGGAGCTAGGCTTAGGGATGAGTGTTTGAAACCATGTACAAGCAGATCCTCTGTAAGAGCCACCAAGTGCTTTTAACAGCTGAGCCATCTCCCCAGAGCGGCTCTATACCACAGCAAGTCTACACTGATTTACAATCCCCCAAACACTTGCAAGATAAAAATGATCACTTCTCTGGATGGCACTCCATAGATGAACTGTCAAAACTGAGAAATAATCTTGGTTTTATCAAGTGGAAACTACGGTGGTATACAAGAAAGCCTGATTCAAAAGCTTCACGCTTCTAAATACGTGACTACTGTGTAAAGAGAAACCACCTAATGCCACAGAACACAACGGAATGGTGGCCACAAAAGACTGGAGCGGACCCCAAAAGTACAACTCGACAGGAAGAACTCATTCTGGCTTTTCTATAGCACAGGAGGGATAACTGCTGACTTAAACTATCTACAGTGTTAGGCCAAGATGTCTACGAAAGTATGAACATGCAAAAACGATGCATCCTTGTGGGATGGGGGCAAGAGCTTCATCATTAAAGTGTCTCTATTAATGTAAGACCTGCACTTGACCCCCAGAACCCATGTCAAAAAAAGCTGGTGCGGTGTAACACATGTCATCCCAGAGCTGGGGAGCCAGGGCCAGGCGAATATCTGGGGCTCACTGGTCAGCCAGCCTCACCTCTTTAGTGAGTGAGGTGGAGGGCAGAGAGATGGCTTAGCAGCTCACTGTGCTTGCTGCTCTGAATCTGGTCCCCAGCTCCCGTGCCATGTGGCCTGTAACTCCAGCTACAGGGGATCCAACATTCTGGCCTCCGTAGAGCATATCTATGTGATATACACACACAATACGCCCCAAAACTTTAAGACGCCATTTGATAAGGGTAATTTTCTAGTAAGGCATTCTAAAGTACATCCAGGTTTACAACGGAAGACCTTTTACCTTTAACAGCTTGGAGTGTGCAACGTTTAGCACATTTATGACGGCCTTGCAGCTGGGCCCTTTAATCTGCTCGATGATGTAGTTGAACTTGGCTGACATACGCTTCCAATGCTCCAGTTCAGTGAGTGGACCCGAATCATCGGCTTCTTTTCTCATCTGCTCACTCTCAATAAGGACCTGCAATTGAGTATCACGCAACTATCTGTAGCCCCCTCTTCTGGCTGCCATGGGTACTGCTGGCATGTAGTACACATACATACACACAGGCAAAAAAACACTCATACACATAATAAAACAAAATAAACATTGTTAAAATTTCAAACCTTAATATCCCTAAAGACACCCGCCAAATGAAAAGACATGACATGGGGGGGGGGGACAACAAAGACTTAAGATTGGGAAAGATTATGTAAATAAAGTCCAGCAGTTCAGTGGGATAGCACCAGGCAATTCAAGTGAAATCTCAGCAAAGGATTTGGACAGGCAAGTCAACAAAGAAGACGCCTAAGCAGCCATTTAATATGCTCAACTCCAGTCATATTCAGGATAGTGCAAGGTCAATCAAAACGGCAGTGCACACTTGCTATAAGGGCAATCTGACGATCCCGGCTATAACCAATGGCTTGAAGAAAGGAGAGCAGCCATGTGCTTCTGTAACGTACATAAATCAACTCAACCCCCACTGTGCCAGTTATCTTTGATTGTCACAGAAGATTCAGTGAGGAATAGCCTCGAGCAGGCGGGCCTGAACTAATGTGTGGGAAGACCCACCCGGTCCACCTTGGTGGCACCATTCCCTAGGCAAGGGATCCTGGACTATGTAAGGATATATATATATATTTACCTCTGTATACATGGGTAGGGAGGGAGCTGAGCATGAGTAAGCATGCATTTACTTCATTCTGCTCTTAAGGATGGATGTTCCATGACTAGCTGTTTCAGAGTCTTGGCACCTTGACTTTCCTACAGTGGTGGGTAGGTGCCTGGAATTGTGAGCCCTTTCCTCCTTGATTTACTTGGGTGAGTGTGTGCGTGCACGTGTATGCGTGCGTGCGTGCGTGTGTGTGTGTGTGTGTGTGTGTGTGTTTGTGTGTGTGCGCGTGCATGCGCGTGTGTGTGGCTGGGAATTAAACTTAGGGTTTTGTATGTCTGAGACAGGCACTCACATTCCCAGCCCTGCTTTTTTTTTTTTTTTAACCACAGTACTGGAGGTAAAACTACAATAATCACTATTTGGAGGGCATGATACTATTCAATAAGAGCCCTCTACTCAAATGCTCGGAGGGATTCCACTGAGAGACTCCTGAGCGCACGTAAAGGAAGCCGAAGCAAAGATCACTATTGCATATGCATTACTGTCCTTTGTAACAGCAAAAGTAGGAGTGACTTACTGAGGGAATGGAAGATTAAACCTCTCTACTTCCTTAAATAATGGATAACAGATATAATTTAAATATTGAAAAGTCTATCAAACAAAATACAGTTTCTTTCTCCTATCTAAGGTCACTTCCTTTTTAAGATTTATTTTATGTATATGAGTGTTTGCTTGCATGTTTGACGGTGAACCACATGCATTGTAGTGCCCATGGAAGTCAGAGAAGGGCATCGGATCCCCTGGAGTTATAGGTGGCTGTGAGGAGCTCTGTGGGTGCTGAGAGGTAAACTCACGTCCTCTGCAAGAGCAACAGGTGTCCCTAAGTGTTGAGCCATCTCTCCAGTCCCAAAATACGGTTTCTTTCTAGAGGAACCGGATATCCGTTAAGAGAACGGACAAAATGCACTTGAGCCAACAGGAAATGGGTGAAAGGGATTGTGGCATGATGGTGTGGGGTTTAAAAAGTGAGGATACCCTTGGCATGGCAACGGGCTAGATGCTGATGCTCCCCCGCCAAACTCATACGCTGAGGCCTGATCCAGTGTGATGGTATTTGGAGGCAAGGACTTCGGAAGGTTATTAAATCATGAGAAGGCTGCCCTTCTCAACATCTGCATCTCTGTTAGTCTGCGAGTGCGCATGACCTCATGGACGCGTGCCGAATGGAAGCCAGAAGCCAACCCAGTTGTCTTTCCTGTGGCACCATATGCTTGGCTTTGAGACTGGGTCTCTCATTGGGTCCTGGGGATCACCAATTAGGCTAGACACCTGGCCAGTAAATGTCAGGGATCCTCCCATCTCCGTTCTCCCAGTCCTGCGATTGTGGGTGTAAGCCAATACACCTGCCTTTTCTGTTGCTGGTGGCTGTTTCTGGAGACAGGGTTTCTCTATGTAGCCCTGGCTGTCCTGGAACTCTCTTTGCACACCAGGCTGACCTTGAACTCACAAGAGATCCAAGGCATTGCGCCACCTCAGCCTGACACACCAGCCTTTAACCTAGGTGCTAGGGTTGTACCCAAGCACTCACATTTGCACGACAAGCACTTCAACCACTGAGCTCCCTCCACGGCCCCAGCAATTTTGACATAGGCCATGTTCTTGTTTGTTTTTACTGCTGTGGGCTTGGCATTGAAACGTTGCTATGAAAAGCCTAGGCAGAACCTATGTGACAGCAGCAACACATTCCCACTGTTCACCCAGGATGTCCTCACGCAGTGTTGATCTCTGTGGCGGGTCACTGTCATTTTCCCCCTCCTTGTTTTTCATGGCAAGTATTAGCAACACACAAGTGACCAGGGGATACAATGTCCTGTTTTGGACCCATAAGCCTGGGGCTCGAGGGGAAACGGAGTGGCCTCACCTGCTCGATCTGCTTGTACCACATCATCAGCACCTCTTCCAGCTGATGCACCATCTCGGAGTTGCTCGCCGCAGCTGTGACTTCTTCAAAGTTTTGCAGTTTGGAGAAGTCGATATTGTCTACCTTCTTCAACATCACTGTGCCTTCAATGCTTATTCTAGCGCCTAAAACAATGATACAGTATAAAGAAGAAAATGATACAGTATAAAGAAGAAAATGATACAGTATAAGGAAGAAAACGAAACAGTATAAAGAAGTGCCCATACATTAAATATCAACAGCTGCAATATTTAGAGAAACTTATAGGATAGCCTGGTTCATAAAGATACAATTCTACAGGCAGGGATGTAGCTGAGTTGGTAGATTGCTCTCCTAGCAAGCATAAAACCCTGAGTTTGATCCCCAGCACCATATAAACCAAGCATACTAGGTTCCACCCCATATTTGTGAAAGTGGAGTCAAAGGATCAGGAGTTTAAGGCCATCCTGGGTTACAAAGGGACTTCAAAACAAGTCCATGTGAGACCCTGTCTCAAAAAGAAAAGAAAAAAAAAGGTTGTGAGAATATGAACTTATGAATAAAGTTGTATATTTCTGCAATAAGTGATAAAAGCACATTTTAGAGAAATCACCATAAAGTACAGTTTGAAAGTATTTATTTTCCGTGTACATGTATGTGTACATGAGCATATGCACATGCACCACATGTGTGCAATACCCATGAAGGCCAGAAGGGGGCATTGGATCCTCTGGGACTGGAGTTACAGGAGGTGGTGAGGTCCCATGTGGGTACTGGAAACCAAGCCTGGGTCTTTTACAAGAGCAGCAAATGCTCTGAACTGCTGAGTCTCCTCTCTAGCATAAGTACGTATGTTTTAGTGGCAAACTTTTGACCAAGAACAAGAAGAGATTCCCCTTACTCTTTTACCTGCAGAGCTCCCTAGTAATGAGAGTTTCTCAGGTTTCCCCCCTCTTATCTCCAGGTCTCCTGGGAACTTTTATTACCACCTCCTTTTGGAGACCCCTTCTATAAACCCTGTTTCCAGTAATGTACCTTGCAGCTAACGGTCTGATGTTGAGTTGTTTACCCAACATTAATTCTTACACTTACCATCTAAAAATGAAAGATATCTATTGATGGTTTCTGTGAAAATATGCTTCTCAGATTCGCCCTGCTTGGACTGGTTTAAAGCGCCCCAGTTGTTGGTTGCAAGAATAGCCGGTAGAAATATGTGTTGCAGCATATTCCTGATCCCTTCCAGGAGGCCTTTTGATGCATCCAAGACGGTAAATAGAACATCCTGAAAGGGGGTATTCAATGGTTACATGTTTAATCCACCAAGGAGCTGAGGAAAAACTCATACGTCACTTTTCACCTGCCGTGAACACTTGACACATTTGGTAAAGTACAGGGGAAAGAGCTAAGCGCTTATGGACCTTAGAACTCAAAAACCAACACTCTTTCATCAGACCTGCCAGGTCTCCCTGGACATGTTTTCCTCTGTACTGTATTTTTTTAAAGAATTTATTTCATGTACATTGGTGTTTTACATCCATGGATATATGTGTGAGGGTGTCGTGTCTTCTGGAACTGGGGTTACAGACAGTTGTGAGCTGCCCCATGTGGGTGCTGGGAATTGAACCCAGGTCCTCTGGAAGAGCAGCCAGTGCTCCTAACCGCTGAGCCATCTCTCCAACCCCTTCCTCTGTACTTTACCAAGAGGAGGGACTGTGCCCTGCAACCTAGCCAAGGCATGGGAAAGACAACCAAGCCTGTCACATAAGAACATCCTCAAGTATAAGGTGCCCTGTTCATGAAAACAGTCTATCTCTAAAAGAGATTTTAAACATTTTTATACTGTTTTAACATATGTACATAGGTTTGCGCCCATGAATGCAGCAACTGCAAAGGCCAGAGAAGAAGGTATCACATCCCTGCATCTGGAGTTAAAGGTGATTATGAGTCACCCGATGTGGGTGCTGAGAATTGAACTCAGGTCCTCTCTGAGAGTGGTATCTTCTGAGCCAACTCTCCAGCCTCATCTAACAGACTCAAGTGCTCCTTCTGGGGAGTGGGGTGCAGGTCAGCCTTGCATCACAAGGCTCAAAGAACCTATACCTCTTTAAACTATGTGCACATACAGCTGCACCTCCCTCAAAAACCTGAAGTATAAGCAGCCAATGGCCACAGACAATAGTAGTCCCAGGTACGCAGGAGACTGAGGCAGGTCGCGGGAGCCCAGGAGAAAGGCCAGTCTGAGTAACATCGTGGGACCCTTCTTTCAAAAACAACAAAGGCTGGAGGTGTAACTGAGTAGAACACTTGGCTAGCAGATCCTCAGAACAAAAAGAAAGGAAGACAAGGGAGGGAAAAGGAGGGTTAGGAGGAGAGGGCAGGGGGAAGAGAGAAGGTGGCAGGAGGAAAGGCAAGGAAGGGGAGGAGAGGGGAGAAGGTGGAAGGGAACGGGGAGAGGAAGGGGAAAGGAAGAGGAAAGGGAAGAACACACTGCGTCATAGATAAACTAAGGAGAGCAGAGCATTACTGGAATTGATGACACAGAGATGGCCTGGTAAGACAAGAGCTTAGAAAGGGAAAAGCAAGCCGCGAGGGAAAAGGCAGATTCTTCATGAAGGGCACTAGCTGACAGCGGAGGTCTCACCCACGGGAGACACAGGGAAGCACCTACAAGGGCCCAGGGGGGACAAGTGTCCTCCTCAACCACCTCTCGCCAGGCTGTCTTTGATCCCAAACAGGAAAGAAGCCTGTTGTGATTTACACTGGGTTTGCAACACGGCCCTCTCCACAAGGCAGCAAGTCGCCCTAAGAACGTGAGAGAGAAAGGATGGACGCCTTTTGAGAATCAGGATGGGAGCGGGTTTTGAGGATCTACAGCCAATCAGGATGGGAGCCTTTTGAGGCTCTACAGCCAATCAGGATGGGTGCTTTTTGAGGACCTACAGCCAATCAGGCGGCACAGCAACAGTCTATCTTTCAGAGGTCTCAGGACAAGCCAGCAAAGAGGGTGTTGCTGTTCCCCGTTTAGGCACCACCGGTGTCTCCAAAAGGATGAGCCATTAGCCAAAGGAAACAACCTGGAGGCAAATTCTCATCTCCATAACTCTACTTGCTGTTTCCATCCAGCAGTCCAGCCCCTGACTAGGCTAGCCAACGGCTAGACCGGAAGTCAGTTCCCTCTTCTAAAATGACTGAAAATTTAAAAGGCTGAGCAAAGAGTGGGTGTCGTAACTAGTGCTTAAGACTGTATGGACAGGTGTGAATGTGTCCCTGAAGAGTGGGCACATGGTAATTCTGTGCACACCACACAGAAGACGCAAGTTTTCATAGACTTCAGGGCTGGTGGCTGTGCTGGTTCATTTTCGTCAAGTCGACATAAGCCAGAGTTGAGGCACTACCTCAGGCAGACTGGGCAGTGGGCATGAGAGTCCCAATCCACTGGGACACCCCTAGGCAAATGGTCCGACTATATGAAAGCAGGCTGAGCCAGCCGTGGGGGAGCAAGTCAATAGGCAGCGCTCCTCCGTGGTCTCTGCTTCAGGTCCTGCCTCAACTCCTCCGGTGCTGTGCTGGGATTTGGAAGAGGAAGGGAAATAAATCCTTTCTTCCCCAAACTGCTTTGGGCCAGTATTTTATTTGCAGCAACAGGTAGCAAGTTAGAACAGTAGTGCATGCCTCCAAATCCAGCCCTTGAGAAGTGAGTGGAGGTGGAAGGGGAGGGCTAGGGGTTCAAGGACACTGAATATATATATATACATATACATATATACACATATATACATATATACACATATACACACACATATATACACACACATACATATACATACATACATACATACATACATACATACATACATACACATAGGCCAGCCTGGGCTGTACGAAACCCTGTCTTAAAAATATAAACTTTCAAATCTTTTCAAAACATAAACTTTTAAAGGCAGTATCTATAGTACAGCAACAACTCAGCTCTAGTAAAGCCAGTACCCTAGTTTCTTTGAGTATAAAGATACACCACTTCCTTGGAACCCAATCCAGTCTTCCACACAGAAACGGAGATAGAGGGACTGGGGAAACATGACAACTTGCCGGTGTTTCAAAGCGTACCTCATAAATGGTCTTAGAGTTGATGGCAACCTCATTACGGCAGCGAACAAAAAATATGCACAGTCCTTTCAGCTTCTCTGGAGCCGCGTTGTCCACATAGATTCTCATCATTTTTGACCCTCTGGGTACGCCAGTGATTGTTCGGCCACATTCTGAAAACAAACGCCAAGAACTGAACATACAGCCACAGAACTGAGCCGGCTTGGTAAGTGATTGTGTAATGGGCAGGCAGTCTCTCCTAATTGGTAAGTTGTAGGCCAATGCAAGGACCTGTCTCAAAGCAGGCAGACAGTATTCCCGAGGATGCCACCAGAGGTTGTCCTCTGGCCCCAGTACCCCATTCAGCACCTGAATACATACCAACACACATGGACACACACACACACACACGCTATTTTTTTAAAAGCAGCCTGAGAGGGAAAGGACGACCCAAGTACCTAGTTATTGAAACAAAGGCATAGCAACCTGGTTGCATGCTAATTACTTTAGGAGTGATATAGGAAAGCCAGATGTGCATTTAATAGCTGCAACAGCCAGAAGACATTGAGCCAGAGCCACAAGGGGCAGCTGTTGGGCTCCAAAGAGGCATCGTGACTACTTCAAGTCATCTGAAAACATATGGACAAAATGGTCCACCTGTTCCAGGAAACTGCAATTAAATTCTAATGGAAAAGTGTATTTCCCAGTAGAGGTTGGAATGTCTCTGGTATCTCTCCCCAAATCCTGACAGCAAGGTCTCAAATGATTGCTTCTGAAAATGGAATTTTTTAATTACGTTTATGTTTTGCTGGCATACATATGTGTTGGAGCATGCATGTGGAAGTCAGAAGACAACCCTGTAGGACTGCTTCTCCCTTCGACCATGTGGGTCCTAGATTGAAGTGCAGTCACCAGGCTTAGTGGCTGGTGCCTTTACCTGATGAGCCATCTTGATGGCCCTGGAGTAGTCTTAAGATAATGTTTTTAAAGATTTCTTTTACTTCACTGTGTTTTTGCATGCATGTACCACATGCATGCAATGCCACTGGAAGCCAGAAGAGGGAATCAAATCCCCTGGAACTGGAGTTACAGATGGTTGGGAGCCACCATGTAGGTGCTGGGAAATGAACCCAGGTCCCCTTGAAAGAGCTGCAAGTGCTTTTAATAGCTGAGACACATCTCCAACCCTTCAAACACTTTTTTTTAAATGGGCTTCTGGTCAAGTTTTTGCTGTAAAAGTGGAAATCTTCTAAGCTTAAGAGGAAAAATTAGGCCACACTTTAACATTAGCCAGCTCACTTGGAGCCCAGGGCCCTCAGAAAACATCCTTACCAAGACCTGGAGCCTCTCCTTCCTGATATAAAAACTTCAGCGTCTTACATCCGCCTTTCTCAAAAAAACGGCTGAATGGATCCAGCTGTTAAATGAAAGAAAAAAAAAATGAGGATCAACAAAATGATACTGGCCTTCCAGGGAAATAACTCAAGTAGTGCTGCTTCAAGTACCTTAGTTCATCCCTGCCCCTTCTCAGACTGAGAAAATAAGAAAAGACCTTCCTGAAAGGCCTGGTGGCATAGGTTTGTGATCCCCGAGACTCGGGAAGCTGAGGCAGAAGGATCACAGGTTCAAGGTCTGCCTGGGATACTGAGGGAGTTCATGGCCAGCCCAGGTAACTTAGAGAGAGCCTCTCTTCAAAATAAAAAGTAAAAAGGAAAGCTGGTGGGGGCAGGGTGGGAATAGATAGATCAGAAAGCAGGAACGTGTGAAAAAAGGCAGACACTCCACTAACTTAACTCCACTAGAGACGGCAGGGAGGACAGGTAAATTTCATTGCGTGGAGTCCTAGTTGGCTTTCCATTGCTGTTGAGAAATACCATGACCAAAAGCAATTTGGGGAGATTAAAATAAATCGTTTCATCTTACAAGTTACAGCCCGTCATCAAGGGAAGCAAGGCAGGAACATGGAGGAAGGACCTGAAGAAGAGATTGCTTGCTGGCTTGCTTCCCCTGGTTTGTTCCGCTGCCTTTCTTGTTCAGTCCTGGCCCACCTGCCCAGGGATGGCACTGCCCACAGTGGACTGGCCCTCGGACACTATCAAGCCGTCGAGAAAAGTCCCATCCCCAGATGTGCTCACAGGCCAATCGGATTGAGGCTATTCCTCAACAGAGATTTCTCTTCCCAGGTATGTCTAGGTTTGTATCAAGTCGACAAAGCCCAAACAGCACACTTGGACTGTTGGTTGACTGGTTGGCTGGGAAGATGACTGCGGAATGTATGCACATGCACATGGGAAGGTGTGTGTGTGTGTGTGTGTGTGTGTGTGTGTGTGTGTGTGTGTAGACCAAAGGTAAACCTAGAGTATCATTCCTCTGGATCTACCTCATTTTTGTTTTTGTTTTTGCTTGAGACAGGCTGACCTGGATCTCGCTACATAAGGCTCCCCTGGCTGTCCAGTCTGCTACAGAGATCTGCCTGTCTCCGTTCCGCTATGCCTGGCATTTTACACGGGTTCTCAAGAGTAAACACAGGTATTTTTACTAGCAGAGCCAGTGTTTTACTGAACCAACTGAGCCATCTCTCCAGCCACCACCAACCTGCTTCCTAAAGAGGTAATATCTCACAGTTGGGTATGGTGACACATACCTATAATCATTCTCTGGAGGCTGAAGCCAGGCGGGGCTATGTATGGGGTTCTTGGCCAGTATGGAGTATGTAGGAAAGCCTGAGACTTGAGAAAGTGAGAGACATGAGGAAGGAAGAGAGAAAGGAAAGGAAGGAGGAAGTCAGGGACGGACAGTCTTTCAATACTGCCCAGGCTGGCCCCTAACTCCGGGATTTAAATGATCCCACTGAGATGGGTTGGTTCTACGCTAATGATCTACACATAAAGCTTTTCCTAGCTACTTACTTGGCCCAGCCTTAAAGAATGTCGTAAGAGAGGTTAAGCCCATGTGGAGGTAAACACAAGGAACTATTAAGAAAGCCAAGTTGGAAGAAAAAAAAAAAAAAAAAAGAAAGCCAAGTTGGGGCTGGGAGCTGGAGAGTTAGCTCAGCAGTTAAGAGCACTGGCTGCTCTTCCAGAGGTCCTGAGTTCAGTTCCCAGCACCTACATGGTGGCTCACAACCATCTATAATGAGATCTGGTGCCCTCTTCTGGCCTGCAGGCATACATGCAGACAGAATACTGTATACATAATAAATAAATCTAAGAAAAGAACAGAGAACCCTCTACTAATGGTTTTGCTTGAGAAATTATTTAAGTAAGCAATAGTCCTTTCAGCAAGTATAACTCGACCCATATTGTAACCAAACTAATATTTAAAAAAAAAGTATCATCATGAGACTCTTCCACACTTATGAACATGAAGCTTGTATTCAACTTCTGAAGGGTCAGTGTGATCTCTCAGAAAGCAGAAGGTGAAAGAGGCCACACAGGCAGACGTGGGTCGACACCCCAAGTGAAATAACAAGCTAGCACGCTTGCCTCTCCCTTCCTCTGCTTCCATATGGAAGTCTCTCTTGGAGGAGAGTTTTTCTCTCCGCTTACAGCTCAGAAGATGGGGTACCACAAAGCCGGACTCCCCAGGGCCGTGGCTTTCAAACTTTGTGTAGATGGGGCAGTCACATGAAGAGGTACATGTGTGTACGTGCACCTGTGTGTGTAGGCGTCAATGCACACGTGTGTGTGTGGGGGGGGGGAGGTGTTTATGGAGGCCAGAGGGGAAGCTCGGAGGTTCCTCAGGTGCTGTCCACCTATTTTGTTTAAGAAGGGGTTTCTTGCTGTTCTGAAAGTCACCAGGTGGGCTGGGCCAGTCGGCCAATGAGACCCAGGTCTCTGCTTCCCTAGCTGAGATTACAAGGACGTGCCATTGAGCCAGGCTGCTTGGTAGGGTAGGTTGGTTGTGTGGTAGTGGTGGTCATCTTGTTTTTGTTTTTTTAACATGGGTTCTGGGGGTCAACCTGAGGTCCTCTTACACGTTAATATCACGCTAGCGTGATAGCAGAGAGAGAGCAGGAAGTACCTGCTCTGGCTTGATGCTCCCTTCAACATCCGTGTTCCTATTTCCTGGGTCCTAAGCAAAGTGTGACTTCATCCGTGGAGGCCTTGAAGGTAGTACTACCCATACAACCCCAAACGGTGAGATATATTCCGGGAAAGCCAGTGGAAGGTGAGGCGCCTTGAATGAGACCTGGCTACAGCCTGAGGACTTGGAACATTTGGTCCCCAGGTGATGGTGCTCTCTGGGGAGGTTATGGAACCTTTCGGAGGTGCAGCCTTGCTGAAGGAAGTACGTCAGTGGGGAGCAGGTCAGGGGCTTTATAGCTTGACCCTACTTCCTGTTCTGTTTGCTTCCAGTATATGGAGAAAAACATGACCAGCCAGCTTCCTGTTCCTGTCACCTCCCTGCTTGCCACCATTATGGACTCTGTCCCTCTTGGAGCAGCAAAACCAAAACAAATCTTTTCTTCTCTAAGTTGCTTTTGGTCTTGGCATTTTAACATGGCAACAGAAAAGTAGTAACACAGAGGGTTTGCACGCACAAGCTTCCTCCTCCACTCCCGCGCTAGCATGATAGCCAATGGGAAAGTCTTCTGGCAACAGGGCCCGCAAGCCCAAAAATCCAGCCGGTGATCATGAAGGCAGGCTCTCCGACCCTGCTGTCCCGTCCCACTCACTCACATCACCCCTTTGTCCCTGAATGCCACACGCAGGCCCCAAGAGCTGTGGCTGCACCTCCTGCAGAGACGCGAGGATTCCAGTACAGAGGGAGCCAAAATGGCCTAGCAATTTTCAGGCGGGAAAACAAGGTGGCTCGCCCATCTGGTTTCCTCCGTAAACAAGTTCAGGAACCGTGGCTGGGACATGAGACCAACAGAGCAATCCTGTTTCTGAAAATCACACCCTGTTTCCATCCAGTTGTTCATGATGGCGCCTCTTGTTTAATGCACACATCCCCTGCACGGAGAGTGATGGGGGAACACACCCAAGCTCCTGCACACCCCCACACAAGTACACAGCCCCAAATAAAGGGGAAAACAAAAACAAATGATGGCAAGACTTCAGCTTACCGATGGGCAATCCAAAATTAGTTCTTCCACGGTTACCATGTCCAGCCCAAGCCTCTCTGCTAGAATTTCAAATATGTATTTGTATGAGGGATCAATTCTCATTTTCCGGGTTTCCCTTGCTTCTCTGAATCTTGCCTAAAAGAAGTGAAAACATGTATAAAAATGTTAAGTATGAAGAAAATGTAGCGCTCAGTAGGCAAAGCCAGGTGGATGTCTATGAGTTCGAGGCTAGCCTGTTCTACAAACAGCCAGGGCTGTTACACAGAGAAACCCTGTCTTGAAAAACCAAAGAAAGAAAGAAAAATGTATTTTCAAACCATGGAAAATCTCAGAGCTTTCCCACCACAAGCCCTATCAGCAGCAAACCTGTCTCTCTTTGAGGGTCTCCTGGAGGTTTGGAATGCCACTCATACTTCGGCGGTACTTGGAGGAGCGCCGGGAAGACTGAGAAAGAGAAAGCCCATCCGACAGCACTGACTGCACAGGCCTCGGGGCGAGCCTCGGTCGGACCCTGCTCTGGCTGGACCCTGCATCGTCGGTCGTTAGCTCCTCGTCTGAAGGAATCAGACTCCTGTAGTCAGTCACTGAAGGACCTGCGTCCTGTACAGAGATGGGCGTGGCGTCTGTGTCCGGGGTGGGCGGGGCCTCTCCTTCAGGAGCCGGCTGCGAGTCCTCTTCCAGAGGGGGTGGGGCCACACCCTCCTCGGAGGGCGGGGCCTGCTCCTCGGGAGGAGGCGGGGCAGTGTCGTCCTCAGAGGGAGGAGGCGGAGCTTCCGTCGGAGGAGTTGGAGGAGGAGGAGAAGGAGGAGGAGCCTCTTCGCTCTCAGGAGGTGGTGCTTCGCCACCTTCAGCCTCCATCTTTCAATGTGGAGATCTTCAACGTTAAAACCTAGAATTACAAAGTATTTTCACTGAGATTTGTGCAGATAACTTGACCATTAGGTGTTTTGATTTCTCCCAGTGATGGCTAATCTTGGTTGTCAATTTGATACCCTTTGGGTGGGAAGATGGAACCTCAACTGAGGAATTGCCCACATCAGATCGGCCTGTAGGCCTGTCTGTAGAACATTTTCCTGGTTGTTAATTGATAGTGGAGGGCCCCTGCCCACCGTAGGTGCTACCATCCCTAGGCTGGCGGGCCTGGGCTGGAAGCCTGGGTCGATAGTTCACCAGAAGGTTGGGAGCAAGCAGGAGAGCAAGTCGGTAAGCAGCTTTGGCTTAGGGTCCTCACCAGGCTTTTGCTTGAATTCCTACCCTGACTTCCCTCAGTGGTGAACTGTGACCTGAAAACATAAAATAAACCCTTTCTTCTCCAAGTTCCTTTTGATCATGGTGCTTATCAAACAGAGAGTAAACTTAGACACCTCCCTTAAAGCTTGACAGATAACAACAACAACAACAACAAAATCATCCACTTCTTTACCACGAACAAGCTAAGGTTACAGGCCTAGGGAGGGGATTGTTTTTAGTGACAGCTAAGGTCACTGTTTTTTCAAGGTTAAGTGCTCACTTGATTTTGCTATGGTGTTAGGAAGCTGACATCTTTGGGATAGTATAAAAGAATGCCGTTATGAATTCTGTTGCTTTGTATAATGATTTTTAAAATAACCAAGTAAAATAAATAAATTATAAGCCAGGGATGGTGGCACAAGACTGTAATCCCACCACCTGGGAGGTAGAGGCAGGTGGGTTAAGAGTTCAGGATTACCCTTAGCTACATAGTGAGTATGACACCAGCCTGAACTATATGAGACCCCATCATAAATATAAATATATCAGTAGGGACTGGGGGTGTGGCTCAGTGGTTACAGAGCTTTCTTTGAATAACAGAAAAGCTTGAGTTTGGGTCCCCAGGACGTTACTGTCAGGGGACTGAATCTCTGGCTCAACTGAATCTCTGGCTCAGCGGTTGTCTGTGCATACAGCTCCTGCCCAGGACCTAAGTTCAGCTCCCACCATTCACACAGAGTGGTTTACAACCGCCTGTCATTCAGGGAATTCAGTGCTCTCTCCGGGCCTCCTTCAGCTCCCGCACTCACAAGCTCGTCCACACAGACACATAATTAAACACAAAAATAATTTAAAATAAAATAACCAGGGGCTGGAGAGATGATTGGCGTTTAAAAGCACTGGCTGCTCTCCCATAGGATAAGGGTTCAATGCCTAGCACCCTTATGTGGTGACACACACTGCCTGCAGTTCAAGTCTCAGGGGATCTGAGAGACTTCTAACCTCCTCAGCACCAGACATGTGCACAGTGCACAGACATACATGCAGGCAAAACATTCACACGCAGAAATAAAACACAATCTTACACCAAACAAAAGTTGCTATGACTGTTAAGGCATTTGGTCTAGTATGATGGCGCACATCTATAATCCCAGCATTCAACAGGCTGAGGCAGTAAGATGGTAAATTCAAAGCCAGACTGGGCTTCATAGACTCTATTTCAGGAGTCCCAAAAGAAAAGCAAGACAGCACAAGCAAGAACCCGGGCACCAGGAATGGTGACCGACACTTTAGTCCTGGCACTCGGGCCACAGAGGCAGGCGGATGTATCTCTCTGAGTTCCAGGCCAGCCTGATCTATATAACAAGTTTTAGGACAGTCAGGGCTCTAGAGAGAGAGACCCTGTTCACAAACCGAACAAATGAAAAAGAGCTCTCAGGCTGTGGATGTAGCCGTAGGCCATTTCCCTCGCAGGCATGAGACCCTCGGATCAACCCCCAATCCCACAAGAGAAGAAGAGGGGAGAAGAGGAAGATTGTCGTTCTCCAGGCCAGGCACAGTGACACACACTCCTAATCCCAGCACTCACAAGGCTGAGGCAAAGGGGTTGCTACAAGTTGGAGACCAGCTTGCTCCACATAGTGTATCTCAGGGCTAGATAGCGAAATTTTGTCAGAGAGAGAGCAAAAGAGGAAAGAGGAGAAAGAGAAAGATAAGAGAGAAAGGACTATTATTCTCAAATTAGCTGGTTTCTTTTAATTAGCCACTATTATTTACACTCAAACTGAATCATCATACTACATTAAGAAATCAGTATGCAATAAATCTCAATGAATTTTCCATCTCAAAATGGATCCTGGTTTTTTAAGTAGAAGCACACAATAAAGTCTCAGAATACATTATTACCCAACACAGTTTATTCCCTGGCAATTTTAGATAATTGAATTGAGATCTGTGTGCTTTCAGAGCTGGGCAAAGGGAGACTTGCAAGCACGCTGGTCTCAGCCTCCTGTTTTAGCGACAATGAACGTTCAGAGCTGTCTTGGGTCTTCCTAATTACTTAGAGAGACCGTAGTGATCTTTCTTTTTGAATTAATTAATTTTACTCTGGATTTTTTTTTCTGGCCTTTTCAAGACAGGGTTTCTCTGTGCAGCCCTGGCTGTCCTGGAACAAGCTCTGTAGACCAGGCTGGCCTCGAACTCAGAGATCTGACTGCCTCTGCCTGAGTGTTGGGATTAAAGATGTGAGCCACCACCATCCAACTTTATTTTGTTATTTTTATGTATGTGAGTGTTTTGCCCTGATTACATGCTTGTTCATCACCGTGTGAGTCCCTGGTGCCTGCATATATCAGATGAGGGCTTCAGAACCCCAGGACTGGAGTTGCAGGTGGCTGTGAGCAGTCACATGAGTTCTGGGAATCAAATCCCAGTCCTCTTCAAGAGGAGTCCATGTGCTTAACCACTACGTCTACTCTCCAGCCCATGTAGGGATCTTTCTAAACTTAGATCAATCATTCTACTTTCCTACTTAAAATTCTTTTCTGGGAGTGTGGGAGAGATGGGTCCATGGCTACAGGGACTTATTGGGCTTAGAGAACCGAAGTTTAGCTCTCAAATACCCACAGGGCAGCTCACAGTCACTTACAACTCTAGTCCCAGGGGATCCAAAACTGCCTTCTAGAGTCCACTAGCACCTCCTATAGACTCTCTCACACACACACATAAATAAACACACATACTAAACAGATAAGTATTTTTAAACTGTCTCGAAACTTTTAGTAAGTTGTATAACTGAAAAGGAAAAAGCAATCTCAGCAAATAGAAATTAATTTACTATCCATATGCATTATATATTTGTGTTTATATATATACATATATGAACAAAAACAAGGAAGAAGAAAAATACCTTGGAAAAAACTACAATTTTCCTTAGTAAAGGATTTGTTACATAATTATGCTCTCTTTCTCCACTCAGTAAAATTTTAATACTGACATCAATGACAAGGGGAATGAGACAAAGATACATAAAGGTATGGAAAGGTCTTTAGACACATTGCTGTGGGCCGAAGAAATGGCTTAGAGGTCAAGAACACTCCCGATTGTACAGAGGACCCAAGTACAATTCTGAGGACCTGTATCAGGTGGCTCACAACTGCCTGCAGCTCCAGTTCCAAATCCAAAGAAGCCCTGATGCCTCTGGGCTCCATGGGCACCTATACTCAGGTGCACATAGCCACCCGGACACAGCTATGAGTACAGTAAACCTTAAAAACAAAAGATACATTGCTACATTTTTTTTAATTTTATTTATTTATTTATTTATTTATTTATTTATTTTGGTTTTTTGAGACAGGGTTTCTCTGTGGCTTTGGAGCCTGTCCTGGAACTAGCTCTTGTAGACCATGCTGGTCTCGAACTCACATAGATCCGCTTGCCTCTGCCTTCCTAGTGATGGGACTAAAGGCATGTGCCACACCGCCTGGCTCATTGCTACATTTTTTAAAAGAACCTGGTGAACATCTGTAATCCCAGTAATTGGAAAACAGAGGCAGGAAGGCTGTGGATTGAAACTTGGACCACACGGGGAAATCCTGTCCCAAGCAAACAAATAAGTAAATATAAACAAATAAACAAACATGAAAACCAAGCTATAGCACATTGCACAATGATACAACTGTACAAAAACCTTAAAAGTATTCATATGTGGGTGCAGCATTTTACCGATTCTAAGAGGAATGCTTTAAGAAGAGTTAATTAACCTAGGCATGTTATTTGTAACTAAATCTCAGCCATTCAGTTTTACCAAGAAAGACTCAAGAGCCAGATGCTGCGGTGAAAGCCAGCTAGCTCAGAGAGACAGAGAAAGCACCAAGCTGACCTTCCCTCTCTGTTCACATCCCTGAAAAAAAGCTCCCTCTCTCTTCAACCATCTAAAAAACAAACAAACAAACAAACAAACAAACAAACAAAAACCCCTCAAACCGAATGTCCCTCCCTTCTACTTCCTGTGCATCTCTCTATCCATCACCCTGACTCCCTCTTGGTCTCTATTTCTTTTTTTCTTGTTCCCTTCTGGTCAACTAGTTGCTTGCTCTGCCTCTTGACCTGTGGCTGACTTTATTTAATCCTGTTTACAATAAACAGAAAACTCTTGGATTAAAGGTGTGTGCTAGGGTTGAGCCACAGCACAACTAGAAACAGGTTTTTCCAGTAAATAACACAATCTCAGGCTTCACAGTGTGATCACATATCCTGAAACACAGATATTAAGTAGCTCAAACTTGTAATCTCAGCATTCAGGGGGCTAAAAGATGAGTATTGTCACAAGTATGAGGCCAGCCTGGCCTGCATAGTGAATGTATGAATGAGACCCTGTCTTATAAACAAGTAAGTAAATAAATAAATAAAATAAGAAATGCATTATTAAGCAATAGGAAGTAGCAAGGCTCCACAATTTGGAGGCGCTAGCTGCACAGTCGTGTGTTGCATGCATAGTTAGCTACATCCCACTGCCTCTTCTGGTTCCCATTCCTATAGCCCCAACTCTGAATGCACTACTTCTTTCCTGATTTTTGTGAGTTCTCTGCGTGTCGGGTTGCTGCAGCTACTGTACAAAGTGAAGAAACAACTGCCCAAAGGTTTGGCTGAGAGGGAAGGTTTTATTGTAGATATGAGGGAGAGCACAGCCAGAGGCTGGAGCAAGGAAAGAAAGTGTAGCAGACTGAACATGGCCAGGAGGAGGAGAGAGCCAAAGAGGAAGACAAAAGAGAGGAGGACCTAGACAGAGGGGGCCCAGCGGGTGCTACGAGGGTGCATAGCTAAAATGGCAGGGTTATATAGGGATGAGAAACTAAGGGAAGGGAAGCCCAAGAGCTGGAGAAATTTAGGGTAGGGGTGTGGTGAGAAGAGTCGGAATGTCAGCATGAACTCTGTAAAGGTATTTGTGATGCTGGGAGAGTCTGGAAGCCGGCCTGCACTTTGGTGTGCTAATAGGTACCAGTTAGCCATTTGTCCCAGTTTCTTTTGGACCTAACCACTACATCTAAAATCAAGGAATCCCTCTGAAGCAAAATGCACAAATCGGCAAGACAGACTGTTAGATACAGCCAAGGTTGGTGAATGTCAATAGAAAGTGATTGGAGAGATGGCTCAGCAGTTATGCGCGCTGGATCCTCCTCCAGATGACCTGGATCGATTCCCAGCACCCACATGGTGGGTTGCTACCACCTGTAACTCCAGTTTGAGAGGATCTGAAGCCCTCCTCTGGCCTCTGTGTGTACCCTGCATGCATATAGTGCACAGATACACATATAGACAAAACACCAACACTCAGCAAATAAATTCACTAAAAGAAAAAGCAGAGAAAGGAAGGAAGAAGGAAGAAAGAAAGAAGGGAGGGAGGGAGGGAGGGAGGGAGGGAGGGAGGGAGGGAGGGACAAAAGACTGAGAGAGACTGTCAAGCAGAGAAAGTTCCGGGTAAAAATATTTTCCAGTGAAGATGAGATGTGGTGGATCTGTAGGGCCGGAGAGAGGGGTGTGTTTTATGCAGAAGGTGAATTTTGCGAGGGACACATGCAGGGAAGCCAGAAAAGCCACAGTTAGCTCAGCAGCCTTCATGAATTCTGTGATGAAAAGTTAGGACTGTGGGAGAAAGTTCAGGAATAGAACACAAGCCCGGAAGGGGAGATGGCTGTATGTGTGTGCCCGGAACAGGTGCACATATGTGCATATGCCTGAGGATGCGGGAAGAGGGTGCTGAGCCATCTCCACACTCCTACACACCAGAGCTGGAGTTATAGCCTCCTGATGTGGGTGCTGGGAACAGAACTCAAGTCCTCAGCAAAAGCAGCAAGTACTCTTAGTTACTGAGGCATCTCTCCGGCCTCTGGTTTTTGTTCTCTGAGTCCCTTCCTTCCTCTGTCCCTCCCCCTCTGCCTGCCTGCCTTCCTTCCTTCCTTCCTTCCTTCCTTCCTTCCTTCCTTCCTTCCTTCCTTCCTTCCTTCCATCTTTTCTTCCTCCCTCCTTGCTTCTCTTCTTTCTCCTTCCCCGTCCCTCCTTGCTCTTTCCTTCATCTTCTCCCCGCAACCGTTTACTGCCAGGTGCTTCACTCCTAACCCCTAACTGTAATTTTTAAAGAAGGGACAGGCCAGGATGTGGAGTCAGTTGCCCATCGAGGATGGATTGACAGGGAGCAGCTACTCCACCGGAAGTGGGCAGGAATCCCACACCTCCCAGGTGGTAGCCGCCACACCGCCACTCCAAGCTTTGCGTCTACCACTCACTTGCCTTCCTGCAAACTGGTGGCTGGCAGTCTCGAACCTTAGACCGGCAAAGCGGCTCCCCAACGCGGCAGCTCTGATAGAGCTGCGCTCAGACTTCTCTGCCACCCAGGCTCAGCCGTTAAGAGTACAAGGGAGGTTAGATGAAGACCCCTCGCGCTGGCTCACGCGGGGTGCCTCGCTGTAGGGTGCTGCAAGGCAAGGGCCCGCCCATCATATAACTCACCCGTGCAGTCCGAGAAGTGACTCCACGCTTAGGGGGTTCTGAGCACAGAACGGCATTAACCTGGAGATGGTAATTGAGAGGTTGGGGACCCTGACCCTTTCTTTATACTCGTATAAAACACGGTGAGAATCCAGTGTCCTTGTGCCAGTAACTTGAGCTCCTTCCTAAGGAAACCTTTGAGGGGAGCAGCGTAGGACTATGACTCTGTAAATTGCTAGAAATGTTTTTGAATAATTTTACATTTCCTGAAATTGCTTACTGTTCCATTTGAGGAACTGAATTATTTCGCCGCGTTAGTTTGCTCTGTGACTGATTGGCGATAGGCTGGGAAGACTGAAGAAAACCGATGTGATGGAGGTGTGGAGTTTGAGACCCCTAGGACAAAGACCACAGACTTAATCCAATTTTAATTAAGGTTTTATTGTTTGTTGCTAGCAGGACAACGTCCTTAAAGCCGAATCTCAGGTGTGTCGTGTAGGAAGGGTACAAGGAAGATTTTTGTTTGTTTCTCTATGTAGCCTTCCTGCTCACCCTCTCCCCCGCTCCCCTGCCCCCCCCCCATGCCAGGATTAAAGGCCTGGACCACCACCGCACCTGGCTATGGGAAAGGATTTTTAAAGGCGAAAACCTCAAGAGGACTTCAATATCCACGCAAGCAAGAAAAACACTGGTCTGTTCGGCCAAACTAAGTGGTCGAGGCAACCCAAAAGAATCTTTGGGTGTCTTCGTAAGCAAGTTACAGAAGCTACCAAAAAAAATCCAAATAAACAAACAAAAACGGAGACACACACACACAGGGCAGTATCTTGAGCATATACGAGACCTCAAAGCCCACTTCCACAGTGACACACTTCCTCCCAGTTTGTCATTTCCTCTTCATAACCAAGCCGATGCTTATGACAGTACATTTCTGGCTGAGGGTCGGGGCTGTTCTCCGAGAACTCACCTTCCAGGCAGAAATTGGAATCTAGAGCGAACAGTCTTTAAGTACTTGAAGGTGGAGTCAGCTTGATGGGATTTCCAATCAGTTAGGGAACAAGCCTCCGGCCGAGTCTGTGAGGCACTGTCTAGGTAATCACGTTAACTGAGACAAGAGAGTCACTGTACTCTAGGAGACACCATTCTGTGGACTCAGGCCCTGCACTGAAGAACACTAGACCTGAGCTGATCACAAGCATGCGTGTCCACTGCCCACCTTCTGACACAAGGTGACCAGATGGTTCAAGCCTCTTCCGCAATCACATGACTGATGCGACTGCTGGGATTGGAAGTCAAAATAAACCCTTCCTGCCTTGGGGTGCTTTTGTCAGATATTTTTGCTTGGTGACTAAAATAGCTTTATTTTAATGTCATTTACGTCATGGTTCTTTCTGGCCCCTCCCCCTTCTTGGGGAGCATCACCTAGAGCTTTTCTAGAACTTTTCTAGAGCATCTTGGGAAGAATCATCTTAAAGGAGAGACCCAGTCCGCTGGGATTTGTAAAGGAGAAAGTCACCTTATCCGTGACTATGCCATCATCACCCATCTCATAAGTATTTATATAAAAATATTCTTCAAGTCCGCAACAGAGGACCACTGTGCAGTCATCCCCCTTTGGGACACTCTGTTTCTATCTCTTTGCGGCGCTTGCTTTGCTTTGCTAAATAAACTGCTTCCGTGCTCTCTCTTGACTGAATTCTTTCCTCTGAGATAACAAGAGCCAAGAGAACTGTTGCAATAGATACATCAATTTAAATAAGCCAGAGTGCATGGGCGGGAAGAGCTGCCAGGTAGCAAGAGAGAGGATGAGGCTTAGGGTGAGGCTGTATTTCCGCAGCAACACAAATAAGGTCCCAGCAAGCACTGCAAGATGAAAGCCTTGCTCACTTCCCAGGGGACGGAGACCAACTTGTTTATTGTTCTTTATACAAGATGCTGAACAGGTCATCTAGATTCCTAAACTGCCCACAACTGCCACCTGCTTCTGGTCCATAGTGTTCACTGAGGCCATTGGTAGCAGAGACGCTGGTGAGCCCACATGCCCATTCTGTCATTGACTGGATTCTGAGTCAGAAGCACCTCTCTCCTGTTGGAGTTTCCTTATCCTTTTTTTTTTTTTTTGCCATGGATTAAGCTTCTGAGTGAGGTTTGGCTCCTTGCCATCCTTCCATGTCATACCTATGTCTTTATATTCTGACCTAGTTATGAAGCAAATTACAACACAGAATATCCTACAGAGTTGTGAATATATTCATACACCCTAACTAGTAGTTACTCCTTTGAAAATACATTGTTAAGAAATAATACTAGGGGCTGGATAGGTGGCTCAGCTGTTAAGAGTGAGCAGGCGGGGGATGGAGTTCAGATCCCATCCTCAGATTAGGGGTTTTATCTAACTCCAGCTCTAGAGGATCTAAAGCCTCTCTGGCCTCCAGAGGCACCTGCTCATACCTACATATAGACAGACACAAATGTATAATTAATAAAAGAGAAATAATGCTAAACAGAGGCAGAGCTTTTATTTGGAAGATACGTGTTGCTATATTATGTTTGTAGGCCCCAAGATTCAAACAATAGCTTCATTAGTTTTGGCAGGAAACTTGGTTCATGGAAGACTGCCAATGAGAGCACTCCTGGGATGCCCAAGGCACAGGAAAACTGCGAGTAAACAGAACTCTCCTGAGGCGTAGGAGAGTAAACACCATGTAGCATGTGATAGTACGTCACACACGCACACACTGGATAGACTACAAAGGGACAAATGTGCTGAGTATCAACATTCACCTCTCTCTCTCTCTCTCTCTCTCTCTCTCTCTCTCTCTCTCTCTCTCTGCTTCCCAACTAAATCCATGATGTGACCAACTGCCTCAAACTTCCTCCACTATGACACATGTATATGATGAGACATTGAATGCCCCAGACCTTAGAATTCAATGTTTTAGAACATACAAAGGGGTGTATACAGAAAACTTGTAGCCCAATAGTACATGGAAATGACCTGACCAACGTTTGCCTTATCTCAAAAACGAGGGGTGAGGGGAGCTCTTTGGAAGTTAATGGAATTCATAGCTTTTTAAATAAGGACCATTTCTGAACTGCTCCTCCCCCATAATCCCTATATGTCCTCTGCTTGTACATGTAGTACTTACATTTTCAGTTTTTTAAAGGTGTCATACAACATTAACCTACATGGAGAGAAATAATGACTAATACAATAACTATTCATCTGCCTAATGTGTACCTTAAACTGAAGCACAGTCGACTCTTAACTTCCCTGGAGATGTCCCACTCTTGTCTTTCTTGTCCTCCTCTTAGAGCGAAGGGAGCAGGCAAAAGCACCTTGTCCTAAGTGCTGCCATTTTAACTTCAGACTCCATTTTAACAGTAGGACAAAACAAAAGTTCAGGTTCTCAAGCCTTAGGGGAACTGGGAACCTTCCAATGGCTGACCACCCTCCTCCTTCAACAGCAGAAATGATCTGTTATTGCCCCTTAGTTCTCTAGAACGTTATGGCTGTTTCTAACAACAGAAAGAACAAATGAATCTGATTGGTTGGCTGAAAGGCTTCCATTCTATGCTGGTTGGCAATGAGGGAACACTTAAGGAAAGCTTCTACTGCCTGGATCCTGATGGGGGGTAAATGTCACTGTAACCTGACAGCTGTGTTTATGGTTTTGCGCTTATAAACCCCACTTCTGTCCCTGCTCTGGGCTGCCAGGAAAATCAAGGCTCCTGAGCCCTTGTTGTGCATCCCTGATTGATTGGTAACCCTGCTTACGTGTTGATTTAATAAAGACTTTGAACCCTTCCTCGTGGTGCACAACCGACACGGGCATAACATCTTAACTCTCTTTGTAGAGCAGGCAGGCCTCGAACTCACAGAGATCCTCCTGCTTCTGCCTCCCTAATGCTGGCATTAAAGGTGTGTGCCACCACCACTCTTCAAGATCCTGTCCTTGATTTGAACTTGCTTATTCCCAGGAACTTCCAGAATCCATAACTAGATTGTGTTTGGCTATAAATAATACAGTCTTGTTTTGCATATTTTAAACCTTTTAAAAATTATATTGTATTATATGTGTTTTTCTATCAATTACACTAATGTTGTAGACTATTATTTTAAGGTATGCTATATTTGTTTATGCAGTGGAACATTAGTTTTAATGATGCAAAAATGTGTTGCATTCTTTCCTGTTACTTTTGTTAACTCTGTGAAGCTGTCTTACTTTGCCTGTCTAAAATACCTGGTTGGTCTAATAAAAAGCTGAATGGCCAGTAGCTAGGCAGGAGAAAGGATAGGTGGGACTATCTATCATAGTCATAGAGGCAGAGAGAATAAAAAGGAGGAGAAATCTGGGAAGACATACGGAGGAGCAAGAAAAGAAGGGTCTCACACACAGACAACGAAATAAGAAGGAAAGAAAAGATATACAGAAATAGAGAAAGGTAAAAGCCCAGAGGCAAAAGGTATATGGGATAATTTTAAGTTAAAGAAAGCTGGCTAGAAATAAGCCAAGCTAAGGCTGGACATTTATAAGTAATAATAAACCTCTGTGTGATTTATTTGGGAACTGGGTGGCAGGTCCCCCAAAGTGCAAAGACCCAAAAGAGTAAAACAATCAACAACACACTAATATTACTTCTTGTGTGTGTGTGTGTGTGTGTGTGTGTGTGTGTGTGGTGTTTCGTATGTGTGTGGTATGCTGGTGTGTTTCATGTGTTTGTTAGTGTGGGTGTCAGCACCTTTGCCTGCAGATGGAAAGGCAGTGATGGATGTCCGGTGTCTTTCCTTGGTCCTCTCCACCTTTTATGTTTTTTTTTTTTGAAAAGGTGTATCTCACTAAACCTGAAACTCATAGATTTGCCTAGGCTGGCCAACCAACAAGCTCAGGAATCTGCCTGTCTCTCTGAGGTGATTAGCACATGTCACGGAACCCAGTTTTTTACATAGATTTTAGGGATCCAAACGCAGGTCCTCAGGCCAACTGAGACTGCCTCGGCTCATTTATTTCATTTGTGAGGTTTATCCACTTTGGAATATGTCTTTCTGGTTGATTTTGTTTTACTTATATATCATATTCTATGAAAATGATAACCTATCTAGTTTCTGTTATTGAACAAGTAATTCTTGCCATTTTCCCTCATCCCAACCTTGTTTCTTCTACTTGTCATATGGAGTATAATAATCTTTGTCTAGGATCGATATTTACTAGCGCATCCTGGGGTGTGTGACCTTCAGCTTCACTAAATGCTGACGTATCGTTTCTACCAGCCAATGCCTATTAACTCCAGTGTTCCACCTTCCACAGCCGAACAGCATTGATGGCCTTTTAACTTTAAAAAGTTAGCCTGAGGGTATGGAAAGGTATGGAGGCGATTCCCACACACTGTGTTCCCTACTTCTTTGTGCTACTTTTTATTGTTTTGTATTTTCTCTCTGGTTTGTAAGAATTTTGACATATTCTGCATACAGGACCTATGCTGGCCTTAGGTGTGTATGGCCCATACCTTCTTCACCAAACATCAGGTTGTCTTCGTCCCTTTCCATAGTGTTTCTTTCTTTACATTTTGTAAGATTAGAGATATCAGTTCCTGTCACATTTCTCTCCATAGTATTGTTCATGTGGCAGAGGAGAGAGAGAGAGGTTAATACAAGACTCACCAAGAATTAAAGTTGCCTTTAAAAAAAAACAAAAAACAAAAAAACATTTTTAAGGGTCTCCTGAAGCCCAGGTTGACCTTGAACTCACCCTGCAGGCCACACTGGCCTAGAACTCCTGTCCTTCCTACCTTTACCTCCCAGTTACTGGGGTTGTTTCTGTGAATCAGCACACCTGACCAATCACACAGTTTAAAAGGTAATTTGAGCTGTGACATCCCATTTCTTCTGTATATACCCATACCTTGTGTGTAGAAGTGAGTCATTAAAATCTCATCCAAATTCAGGTGCTTTGTCTGTCTGTACTGCATAGTCAAACCATGACTTACATCTCCTTCAATTCGCAACAAAATTTTTATTGTTGTTGTTGTTGTTGTTTGAGACAGGGTTTCTCTGTAGCTTTGGAGCCTGTCCTGGAACTAGCTCTTGTAGACTGGGCTGGCCTCGAACTCACACAGATCCGCCTGCCTCTTCCTCCCTAGTGCTGGGATTCAAAGCGTGCACCTCCACTGCCCGGCTAAATTCCAAATTTTATAAGGAGGCTCTGTGAAGATCATTCACTAACCCAAGCTCCTGGGGCTAATAGTGGAAACAATACTTAACTGTAGTTGCTCTTTTTTAAAAATTAAAATAAAATAAACGGAATTGTTTTCAATTATCCTGGCCGATCCAACTGAGAGAATAAACTTCAAACTCTTGTACAATTAAAAAAAAAAAAAGACTAATACCCAGTTCAAACTCTCATTATTCTAAAAACAGTAACTTCCACCAGGCTGCAATTTTATACGACGTTGCCACCCTGATGGTTATTCAATTTTTGCAACTATATACAAACAAAATCAGGTCACTGAGTAACACCCTAGGCGCGGATGGAGTGTCGCAAGAAGTTGTTTAAAGAATTGCCGCCATTGACCGGAATGGCATCTTGGGAATTGTAGTTTCGCCATACTAAACTTGGGTCACTGGGATCCAATCAGCAGAAAGCCCACAACCATATGCACCACGATTGGCTGAGAGCCGCGGCCGCCCGCTCCTTGGCCGGTCACTCAGTCTTTTGCAAAGGCGGCCCACGGTCTTTGCGAAGCGTTTGGTCCTCTGGTTTGTTGGCAGAGCTGGTGGGTGATCCTCCAGGGCGACCATGGCAGAGCCACAGCCTGCGTCCAGCGGCCTCACGGATGAGGTCGCCCTCGGCTGCTGCTCCGACCCGGACCCCAGCACCAAGGTGGGCGATAGGGCCTCCTTCTCTGGCTGCTGGAGCGGACCTGGGACTCTGGCCCGGCCGGTCTGGGCCGAATCCTAACGCAATCGGCGGCAGCCGCCGGTCCGCCGGCTTAAAGCGCAGTGGAGTGAGCTGGGAAGAGAGAGGCCGTTGGAGTAGACAGTGCGGGGGGGGGGGGGGGGGGGGGGGGGGGGGGGAAGATATCCCCTTCTTCAGAAAGTTATTTCAAAACATCTGACCCCATGTGCTTTAATTTGTTTATTTTTGCACGGTGTCTTGAAGCCAGGCCAAGTCTGGGTCAGATTCCATGTCTGTGTGCGTAGTTGTCCCTCTGTCAGACGCCATGGCCCTTTGGAGGGGCAGTTTCTGGACTCCCACAGTTAAGGGCCCTGTCTATAACTGGTCCCTCCCAGCCGCACTCTCTCTCTCTGTAGTCGCCGTGAGTCCGGCTTTCACTCCTCCAAACTGATTTAACCGCATTTGCTGTTGCACAAGACCACACTTCTGTCCCCGTGAGTCTGGTGGAGAAACTACAGGACTTCGGTCTGAAGGGTCTCTCAGACCATCTTCTGGCCCTTTTGTTTTGCAGTTACAGCCTAGTAGGGGCATAACCTGTGGCATGAGAACGCTTTCACGTCGCATGACTAAAACTCATTCAGGTGTGCGACCCTGGTCTGGGAGGTCCAAGCAGCCACCTCCGAAAGTACCTCACTGTCTCTGCATTGTGGCTGACGGTGTAGTCTTCTGTGTCAGTAAACACCTTTGCATATACTCATTTAGGTGGATCTTCTGTAAATCCCCGATGATTGAATGCAAGCTTTATGCAGACCTCTAGGAGGGGCAGGTAGATGGCGAGGACTTTGGTCCCTGCTTGTTCTTTGCCTTAAGGGCAGCGAGAGTCAGGCATACTGTAATTGCCAAAGCCTTTGACTAGAACAAGGTGTGTACTGAGGAAAGATCTTAGTCACCAGAAAATTAAGACAGGATAGAAAGAATGAATACACGCCACACACCTTTCCACACCTTCCACTTACACGTACCTTAGTTTGCATTTAATTCTTTTATTTTTTTAATGATTTTATCTATGTCTTGTTTGCTTGTAATCTGCACCTCAGAAGAGAGCATCGGATCCCATAGACAGTTGTGAGCCACCATGTAGTTTGCTGGGAATTGAACTCAGGACCTCTGGAAGAGCAGCCAGTGCTCTTAACAGCTGAGCCCTCTCTCCAGCCCAAAATGTACTTTTTTGTACCTTGATTTACATTCCACTTTCTCCAAATGCCTCTTGATTTGAAATTTTCTTTTGAGACTAGGCATTTTTAGTAATGGGCCAAAATACAACTAAGCGTGTGGAGATGTGAAACGAGTTGCCCAATACCTGGTGTGTGCTGAGTGTGCTAGGCCCCATCTGATGTTGCCCAACACCTGGTGTGTGCTGAGTGTGCTAGGCCCTGAGCTGATGTACCCGGTGTGTGCTGAGTGTGCTAGACCCTGGACTGATGTGGTGTGTGCTGAGTGTGCTAGGCCCTGATGTACCCGGTGTGTGCTGAGTGTGTTAGGCCCCGAACTGATGTACCTCGTGTGTGCTGAGTGTGCTAGGCCCTGAACTGATGTACCCGGTGTGTGCTGAGTGTGCTAGGCCCTGGACTGAGTTTGAGGTCAGCCTGGCCTACAGAGTAAGTTCTAGGACAACCAAAGATACACGGAGAAACCCTGTCTTGAAAAAAAAAAAAAGATGACTCGGGGAGCTGTTGTGAGGGTCCGATGAGATGCAATGGCTTGTGCTGGCCTGCGGAGATGGAGCTCAGGGTAGCATCCAGCTGTGAGGGTCTAGGAAGGCATTAAGCAGAACATGGTGGTGTAACCACGTTTGTTTGGATGGGGTTCTCACA
The DNA here is from genome assembly GCF_014885135.2 of Alexandromys fortis. NCBI lineage: Eukaryota > Metazoa > Chordata > Mammalia > Rodentia > Cricetidae > Alexandromys > Alexandromys fortis. The sequence continues at coordinate 3,990,095 of NW_026067892.1, read as the reverse complement.
CCCAGGGAGTCACACGGGAGATCCCAGGGGAAGGAAAGTAGACATCTTAACAAAATATTATACCAGTAGGGTGGCAGAAGGGTGTGGGGCAGGCCATATTGTGGTGAGAGTCACATGAAGCCTTGGTAGAGAAGGCTAGCCTGGTCTGTTGGAGACAGGGCATGAAGAGAGAAGCCTGAATGTCATGTCTAAGAAGGTTAGGTTATGAGTGTGTGTGTGTGTGTGTGTGTGTGTGTGTGTGTGTGTAAAGCCTACATCATATCTACTAGGTACATTATATAATATAATAATGTAGGTAGAGATTGGAGGGGCGGAAACACAAAACAGTCATTGGAGTACTCAAAATTTGAAAACTCCTGTTTGTTTTTCTCGTCCTCCCTGGTGAGTCTGGAGTATGTGTGTATGTGTAACCCAGAACTTTGGACTTGCTAAAGCACATACGTGCTCTGACACTGAGATGCATCCTGACGCCAGAGTTAAACTAGTATATTACGCATGTATGTAATGGACATCAGTATACATTTGTTGGGAGAACATGCCTCTTTCTCCAGCGATAAGCATTTGGCATAATGATTGGACTCAGCACTGTAAGGAGCAGTGGCGAAGCTGTTGCTGAACAGCTAACAAATGTCAGACCTTGTGGACGTTTAGCCCCAGGGTGTCAAGAAGCCACAACAAATCCACGATTGGTATTTCTTTCCTTAAACCCAGGATTTTTTGTGGAGCTATCACTCCAAATTGCTCTTGAGTAAAAACCTGCAAGAAGCAGAGAGCAGTCAGGTTGGAAGCGGGGAGGACTCGAGCTCGGCAGTAGTTTTTAGGAAGGCTAGAGGAGGGTTCCCAGGAGGGTTAAGCAGGCATGGAAGTGGCAGGCTTGGCTTGGCTCTTAACCTATTCGGTTCACTTCAGGTTGATAGGATTGAATTGAGGAGACTGAAAAAAGAACCAGGGAAGACTTCCCGTGTGTCTCTCTTAGGCTAACGAGGAGTGGCTGGGGCATTCTCTCTCCTCTGTTTGAGCTGCGGTGCTTTTGATTCTCTGGCACAAGCGGATGTGGTGAGGAGGCCAGGGGTGGGAGTCCAGAGTTGAGGTTAGAGGGTTGGGCTGGGGAATGAAGATTTGGTAACCAAAACCAATAGTGTAATGGAACCCCTGGCTTTGTTTGTAACAGTTGCCGAAAGGCAAACAAAGTGCTTTGCTCTGGGCACTGCATTCTGTTAAGTACTTCTAATTTTTTTATTTTTTAATTTTACATTTATGGGTGTTTTGCCTGCATATATGTCTGTGTGAGGTGTCAGAACCCGTGGAACTGGAGTTACAGACAGTTGTGAGCTGCCCTGTGGTTGCTGGGAATTGAACCCAGGACCTCAGGAAGAGCAACCAGTGCTCTTAACCACTGAGCCATCTCTCCAGCCCTGTGCTAAGTACTTTACTACGTTACTGAATTTATACTTCAGTTCAGCCATATACTGATTATCTTCATCCCAGAGGTGTGGAAGCAGAGGTTTGAGGAAAGTAACAACTCCCAGTACCGAATTATAGAGTCATGTTATTGCCCGCTCAGAGTAAATAAATAAACAGACAAACAGTTCCTCTCACATGTGTGTCTTTCTCCCTTTGCATGAGAAAAGGAATGCCTTGTGGGACTGAAAAGAAGAGCAATACTGTTGGATGCAGCGTGGGAGACCTGAGTTCAGTCCCCAGGACCCTTGTAAAAAACCAAAAAGGCCAGGCATGTGCTGTGCATTTGTAAGCCCAGCAGTAGGGAGGCAGAGGTAGGTGGATCCCTGGAGCTCTTTGACCAGCCATCCAGGCCTGCTCTGGGAGCCCCAGGTGGACACTATCTAGCCGCATCTGGAGTTGTCCACAGGCATGGACACACATTGCACAAGGACAGGCTACATATACACAAGAAGTGTAATGACCTCACAGCTGTATAGACGTCTGACAAGCATCCCACTGGCTTAAACTCAGGGTATGGGCGGAGCTTCCGTCCTTGCTGGAGGCTCCATAGAGGCACCTGCTTCCAGCTCTGGCTGTTGTCTTATCTCATTTCCTCTCAGAGGTTGAACTGACACCCTCGTTTTCTTACTGGTTGCCAGTGGCCAAAATGGGGGTGATAGTCAGGCTCTCAGGCAGCCCCTACAGTTTACTCATTCTGACATCCCTGCAGCCACACCCCTCCTTACCATATCCACCTTGTGCCAACTCTTCTGTCTTCTGATGCTTTTAAGGTCTCGTGTGAGGGGCATGAACCACCTACCCAACTGAGCTGGTTAACCCTTCCCCCCTGTTTTTTCCCAAGATAATATTTTAAGTATGTGTTGGCATGTCTGTGTGTGGGTGTGTGCATGTAAGTGTAAGTGCCCGTGGAGTCCAGAAAGGGTGTTGCATTCATTGGAGCTGGAATTACAGTTGTGAGCTACCCAGTTTGGGGTGCTGGGAAGTGAACCCAGGTCCTCTGCAAGAGCAGTTCGTGCCCTTAACTGCTGAGCTGTCTCTCCAACCCCAGTCTCTATTTTAAGGCCATCTGGTTAGTTAATTCCATTCTCAGAGTCTCTTACGGTAGAACCTAAGTTAATGTTTGATGAAATAATCTAGACCATGTTCAGAGCTGACTGGTTCTGCCAGCCTTCCCTCCTCCCAGGGGCTTTCTCTGATGAGGCCTGCTAAGGACTGCCTTTGAGATCTCCGCTGTGTGGCCTGAAAGAGCACACATCAGCATCTCAGTGGACTTGGCCTCCCCACACGCAAGCCCAGTAATTGATAGGGAAGCAGCAGGCACTCAACATTCGTAGGGAGAGGGAGATGCCTGCTATAGTCTGAGCATCTTGTTTTAGTCTCTGCCTAGACCAGCATCTGGCATGAAAGTGGTCTTGCTGCTTTGTAAAAAGGTCTGAAATTGGTTTTTTTCTCATTTCGCTGTAGTCAGAGTGACTTTGTGGCTGTATTCAGAGGACAGAGCCAGGTGGTCAGTGCCTGGCCGGGGAGCCGTTCATTGCTCTTACCTGATTGACAAAGGGGAGGGCAGCTCTGGATTTGAAAAGCCTGCGTAGGTCCAGAAAAATGGAACCTCGTGCCTTTTCCCTGGGTGCTGTGTGGTGTAGTGAGAGAAGCAGACCATGAGAGGCGCACTGATGCTCAGGTCAGGGTATGACCTGCCCGGCTGTCCCCAGGAGAAAGGAATGTAGCACCACCAAAAACGAGTTTGCGGTTTATAGGATGCTTTTAATTGGACAGGAGAGCGTTAAGGACAAAGGAATTCTCACAGGCAAAAGGGATTGCAGTAAGCAAAGTTTTATTGGCGGGGGTGGGGGGGGGGGAGCCCTATGCTGTTAGCAGGAGGCTGTGGGCAAGTTGTTCTGCTCTGAGGGGTCAGCCCATTTCTGAGAAGTGAACACTGAGTTTCCATTTCCCTTAAGGGTCTGGGTCACACAGGGATTGTCCATCTTGGTATCTTAGGTGACCCTATTTTAGGATGAACAATGAATTTAAGTGCTCTTTAAGATCACTTTTTCATGATAGACAATGAATAGTGTATTTGCGTTTTATATGAGGTAAGTTTGGGGGAAGAGGCTGTTTGGCCAGAGCATTGCTTGTGGGCGGAGTGAGTTTTCTTGTCCTGCAGCTGCTCTCAGATAGGCACTCAGAGGCTTAATATAAATTATAAATGCTCGGCCAATAGCTCAGGTTCATTACTAACTCGCTCTTACATTTTCAGTTAACCCATATTCGTTATTTACACGCTGCCATGTGGTGGTACCTTTATCAACATGGCACATCCATCTCCTGCTCCCTCTGTGTCTGGCTGGCTACTTCAGACTCTGCCCTTCTTCCTCCCAGTCTGGCTCTCCTGCCTAACTTCATCCTGTTCACCTATTCTTTATTAAATCAGTCACAGCGACAAATTTTCACAGTGGACGAAGGGACTGCTTTTCTCATTGTGATAAAACTACTTGGGGAAAGGGCTTAGTTTGACTTGCAGTTCAAGTTACACGCCATTACCGTGGAGAGGTCGTGGTGGAAGGAGCTTGAAGTGGCTGGTCACATTACAGCCACAGACACTAATCAGAGAATGGGGTCTGTTGGTGCTTAGCTAACTTTCTTTTTTGTGAAGTCCAGGACCCAATCCCATGGAATGGTCCCACCTATATTTATATGGGGATCCCCACTTTGATTAATCTCAAGATTTAGTTTAAGGCCTTGGGTTTAGTCCTCAACTGTGGGAGAAAAAAACAAACAACCAAACCAAAACAGACCAAAAAAGATGGGTAAGTGGTGGAGCAGGCCTTTAATTCCAGCACTCTGGAGGAAGGGGCAGGGGGATCTCTGAGTTTGAGGCTAGCCTGGTCTACAAGTTCCAGGATAGCCAAAGAAACCCTGACTGGAGGGAAGGAGGCAGAGAGACAGAGAGACAGAGAGAAAGAAAATCCTCCTGCGGGCCTGGAGGCTAACCTAATCCAAATAATCCCCTACAGGTGTGCCCAGAGGCTTGCCCCATGGTGATTCTAGAGCCCTAGCTATCAAAGCTGCAGAAGGATGATCACTTTTCAGGCCTGTTGTGTTAAATCTACGGTACAGAAGAATAACACTGTAGGAAGTGCCTGTGGCAAAAGAAAACCTGGACTTACAAGAGTTAGATAATGAGTGCACTCAGTGTTGGCTTCTCATTTATAAAATGGAGATGATACTCATACATACATATTTTATCAGGGCTGGGAGTGTAGCTTCCTTGACTAGCACGCAGGAGGCCTGGGGTTTGATTCCCAGTACTCGGCAAGGTAGTGTACACACAGGTAATCGCAGCACTTGGGAGGTAGAGTCAGGAGTATCAGCAGTCCAAGGTGATCTTTGGCTGCCTGGTGAATCAAGGCCTGCCCGACTCAAAAAATGGAGCTGGTGACTGTAAAGAAATCAATTCCTAACTAAAGTGTTATTAATAATTTTAACCCTATGAAATTATGCATTGTCTTCCCTTTTTTTAGGTAAGCTTTTTTTCTGAGGAAGTTGAAGGCTTTACAAAGGGTTAAGACACTAAATTTTTGCTCTAGGTTCTCTAGGAGTCTAAGGTCTTCATAAGGTCTTCCCGTTGACACATTACCAGTAAATTCACAGACATTCAGAATCAGGGTGGCAGAGAGGGTCACAGCGAGAGTAGCTTCTTAAGGCAGTTTCTTTCTGCAGAGACTGCCAGAGGGCAAGGACTAGCAAGTGCCCTGGGGCAGGACTGGCACTTGGTTTTTACACAGAGGGTCCTCTCCCATTGACTAGTTTTATAAGAATCCTTAGAAACGAAGGAGGAAGGGGTCAGCTGTTCAGGCCATCAGGTTCTAGGGGACTGGGGACGGGGCCCTCATTTCTCAGCAAGGGTGTTTATACATTTATCAAAAAATATGGAGGCAGGTGGATCTCTAAATTCAAGGCCAATCTGGTCTACAGAGTGAGTTCCAGGACAGCCAGGGCTACACAGAGAAACTGTCTTGAGGGAAAAATGTGTGTGTACGTGTATGTGTGTGTTTGTGTGTGTGTGTGTAAAATTGCAGAGCCAGGTATCGTCTGGTAGCCCACACCTTCAATCCCTGTACTTCGGAGAAGTCAGGCTGATCTCTGTGAGTTTAAGGCTATCTCGGATTTGCTTAGGGAGTTCCAGGCTAATCAGAGCTGCATGAGATCTCTGTGTGTGTGTGTGTGTGTGTGTGTGTGTGTGTGTGTGTGTTGGGGGGGTATTATAGAGGTTGGATTCTTTGTTATGCCAATTAAAATTAGTTTTGGTTGCACAAAATCAAGGTAAAGAAAGGATACACTCATTAGTAGTCTATTTGGAAGGTAGAGTCACCGGAAGCCCCATGGAGTGGGGAAGTGCCAGCAAAAAAAAAATGTTTTTGCCACCTTGCTGGGGTGGGGAGGTCGGGGGGTGATGTGGCGGCAGTCATTTCATTTCATAATTGTCCCGCTAAAGCGGGTGCTGGTGGCTCTTGCCCATGGCCTCAGGACTTATGTGTGAAAGCCAGAGGGCCAAGCAGGGGCCAGTTGGTGACACAGCAAGTTTGAGGCCATATGAGGTAATGCCACTGGAACCCAAAACGAACCAAGACAACCACTAAGGCCCCACCAAGCCCTGGTGACTCAGAAAGCCAGGTTTTTCAAATCACTGTGGAAGGGCATTCCTGGAATGGCAAGTCGCTGGCTCGCAGCTGCTCCACCCAGAAGCTTGCAACTGGACAGCACTTGGCAGAGAGCTGGGGAGTGGAGCAAGGGGCGTGGTAACTTTTAGGGAGCTACTGTTGAGGCTGGAGATGGGCTTGCGTTTTCCTTTTGCTTTACATTGCTGGTAGAGAGCACAGTGAACAGCGCAGTGTGGGAAGTTAGGGACTGAACTACACTGTTGTCTCCCCTTAGGACTTCCTAATGCAGCAAACCATGCTGAGAATTAAGGATCCTAAGAAGTCCCTGGATTTCTACACTAGGGTTCTTGGACTGACGTAAGTATTTCTTGGTGCCTTAGTGTTGAAACCCTCAGCGTTAGAGAAGATGGCTCAGGAGCAGAAGCAGAGAACTGCCCCGCCCCCGAAATTTCTCCACCCTCCATAGCAATGCCATGGCACGTGCTTCCTTCCTCTCAGAAATAAATTAATATTAATTTTTTTAATAAAAAAAAAACAAACAACCTTTTTTCTTTTCTTTTTTCATAACAGAAAGTCTACAAGGAGGCCCGACTAGACAGCACTTTGTTTAGGTTCCATTTGTACCAGGACTGGTCAAGGCGCAAGGGCAACAGGAGGGGCATGCGATTTCATTTTCTGCAGACTCCCTTCTGCCTGAGAGCTGGCCAGCTAGATCATTCTTCCGTTCAGACCCTTGACATGCTCGGACTGCTTCTAGCTCCGATTGCTTCTGAAACGTCATTTGACTTTTCTTGGTTTGTTTCCTCAAATGCCATGAGGTTTTTGATGGCACACATAATGAAGTGAAATGATCTTTAATTTTCTGCTTTTCATTTACTTCCACAAGTTTTAAGAGACCCGCCCAAGTAATACACCTGAATTATGTATGGTTAGAAAATGTGAGCAGTTCTGAAGGCTACAAAACGAAGAGGAATGGCTTCCTTCTCTGGGTCCTTCCCCCCAAACTGCTCTTAAATTCTTGTGATTCTTTCCTGTGACAGTGGCTTTCTGGTGTGTACAGTGTATTTAAAGGGCAGGGAGAAAATGAATGCCCGGACACCTACCGTTGGCCAGGCGCCAACCCTGTTACTCCCTTGTGCCTTTGCAGCAGGCCTTGCAGGCAGCTTGTGTCCTCCTTCTACACGTGAAGAAAGGAAGTTTCTGCTCTCTGACCCCACAGTTGGCAGAGCTGAAACCATAAGCAGGTTGACCTTTGTTTTTAAATAGCTCCCAGGTAGAGCCTACATCCAGTGGTCCTGGTATAGTGATAACAGGGATAAGTAGATAAAAGATTAGAGAAGGACTCTGGAAACTTTGCTTTGGGTGCAGGGGGGATGGCTCAGTTGATAAAGTGCTTGCCATGACTGCATGGAGATTTCAGTCTCCTGGGACCCACGTAAAAGTGTTGGGTGTGGTGGTGTGCACCTGCAGGCCTGTTGCTGGAGCCACAAAGTTCTAAGGCCGTCCTTACACTCAGGCAGATGCAGAGGCAGGTGGATCTCCTGCCATCTTAGCCATTTTAGCAATTGCAGGCCAGGAGGGGTCACTTACTGACATAGTCTCTGGGGTTGAGGGTGACTAAAAGACAGTGGAGAGCAGTTGAGGATACCGTGTCAACTTCTTAGCTCTACATGCTCAGTATGCTCCTTATGTATGTATGTATCCATGTCTGTGCGTGCACACACCTCCCCCACCCCCCAAGAAGACATTTTGCTAGGCTTCAAGTACTTGCTCTTGATTATGAACAGAATTGTCTTTGAGCATAATTAATCCTCTGTATTATGTGTATTGCTCTGCTTACATGCGATCTAACGTTCTTTAAACTGACTTGATAAACTGTCACTTTTTAGAGCCTCAGGGCTCCTTCACCCTTTGCATCAAGTCTCTCCTTGTCCCACCCACTTTCTCCCTTCCCCCTACAAACTTCCGAAGTCTTTGGAGACTTTCTTGCCCTCTGCACCCTCGTTTGTCCTCGGTCACTCTCTCTGCAGCGGGCCTGCGGAGGCTCTGCTGCTGCTCTCTTGCTTGACTCCCTCCTTCCTCCCGGCCCTGTGTCAGCTGCCTGGCCATGTTGAAGCCGCTCCCGCAGGGCCTTTCCATGTCATGTGACCTTTTCACAGTCTAAATCCTGTTTTACCTTTTTGCAGTATTTGAGACTTTAGCCTTCCTATTGTAGACATTCACTTGTCTTTGATATTAATCTGCCCTTCTCTCCTGCCACCTGGCCTCCATTTCCTTTCCGGGTGCTTTTTGAAGAGCAATAGATGTGTTTAACGAAAGAATGTCAGGAAAAGGTGTTGTTCACTGAAACCCAAACCCAAAACTTCTTTCCCTGCTTATAAATAAGCACCATAATCCTAACTGCATTTCACTAAAATTGAATACTTGAGAGATGATTGTGCCAAGTCACTTGGCCTAGAGGAAGGCTTTGCCGTCCGTCTGAGCCTAGGGGTGTGTTGGGAGCTCTTCTCTTCCCATGGGTCTGAGCATTGGTCCTTGACATGGCCATGCTCAAGTCAACAATACACATTCCCTCAAGACTTCACCCACTTGACACTTGGACACAATGCTTCCTTGGCTCTCAGAACTTTTTGTTTTATTTTATGTGTGTGTGTATTCACGCATGCACTATAGGGGACATACCATGTATAAAGGCCAGAGGTCAACTTCGGGTGCTGGTTCTCAGAAACCAACCACTTTGGTTTTTGAGACATTGGCACCTGCTAAACTTGCTGATCAGCAGGCCCCTGGGGTGTGCCTGTCTCTGCCTTCCCAATGCGACTATTGCCAGCACAAATCATCACTCCTGGCTTTTTACTTGGGTTCTGGGAACCCACTTATACATACATATACTTACACGGCAAGCACTTCATAGTTGGAGCTATAAATGAGATCTTTTTCCCACTGAACTTTGCCCACGGTTTTCTCACCAAAGTAACTACATTGCATATGGCCCTTATTCCTGGTAGAACTTAAATATTATGTTAAGTTTATTACCAGCCTTCGCTATTGTAAATGACTATGGCTTTTAATTTCAGGCTACTCCAAAAGCTTGATTTTCCTTCGATGAAATTTTCCCTCTATTTCTTGGCTTACGAGGATAAGAATGATATCCCTAAAGACAAGAATGAGAGAACAGCTTGGACGCTTTCCAGAAAAGCCACGCTTGAGTTGACACAGTGCGTATAAGTCTTTGTCTCTTTATAGATGCTAATTTTTCATAAGGTATTTTTAAAGAATCTCTTTTTATGTGGTTTCCAGTCTAAGTCAAATTATACATATGTAAATTTCATGTGCTTTCATGTTTTGCTTGCATGTATGTCTGTGAAAGTGTCGGATTCCCTGAAACTGAAGTTTCAGTTAGTTATGAGCTGCCATGCGGGTTCTAGGAATTGAACCCAGGTCCTCTGGAAGAGCAGCCAGTGCTTCCAGCCACTGAGCCATGTCTCCGGCCCCCTAAATCGATTTTTAATATTTTTATTATTTTTAAATATTTGGGTCTTTGTGTTATTCTTATGGTTTCTTTAGGACAGAGAGAACATTTTTCTTTTAGAGAATATAAGACCCTGAATTGGCAAGATATTTGTCAAACTATAGATTATTAATTTTATAACTTACAGATTCTCCTAAAATCTTCTAATAGTCATATTTTTGTTCTTTTATTATTTTGCTGTTTTTTATCCAGAAATGTAATAGAATATATTCCTTCTAAATAACCAGCACATAATTTTGTAATAATTTTTTGCTTGTTTGTTTGTTTTTTGTTTTTGTTTTTGTTTTGTTTTTTGAGACAGGGGTTCTCTGTGTAGCTTTGGTGGCTGTTCTGAAACTCGCTCTGTAGACCAGACTGGCCTTGAACTCACAGAGCTCTGCCTGCCTCTGCCTCTTGAGTGCTGAGATTAAAAGCAGGCGCCACCATTGCCCGGCCCCAACATTCAAATTTTAAGGTGCTTTTATAACCTCAACATTTAAAAGTACAGAATTAAAGAACTCCCCATTTCTTTCTGTGTTAGTATGTATCCTTTGATTCAGAAACATTTGCTTAAGTGGCCGACCTTCTCATCTCCAGAATGGAAATGCTCAAATCTGGTCCATTTAGAACTTAGTGCAGAAAATGATAGTTGCTGCAGCTTTTATTCTTGCTCTTATCTGGGTGCCGGGTTCTACCATCTTCTTAACCTAGGTAGAATCTTCTTTGCCAGCTTGTCCTTCCTGCAGGTGAAAAAATCAGTTTTGTAGTAAAGTAGCATGCATACAGAGTAAGCCTTCGGAGAGGTTCCTTTTCATAGGCTATTCTAAGGTTAGAACTGCAATTACTATCTTATGCAAGCCTTCTTCTCTAGAAGAACAGAACCAATAGAATGTAGATATAAAAGGAAATTTATTAGATTGGTTTACATGGTAGGGGTTGGGTAGTCCCAACAATTGCCTCTCTGAATACCGGAGAAGCAGAGAACCTGGTAGCTGCTCCATCCACAAAGCTGGATGCCTTAGCAGTCCCACAATATTATGGAAGGCCTTGGGTCTCCCTAGAAGGCCAATAAGCTGGAGTCTGTTATCAGCTGAGAGTAACAGCAACAGGTGCAGGACAGCTGGAAGGTGTTAGCTGTGTTTGCTGTGGGTCTTTTTTTTCTGGAAATTTACTCGAGGACACACCCTGAGGTGCGTCTTCCAGGTTGGTGCTAAGTCCCTCAGGTTGGCAGTTACAGCCTGCTAACACAGTCCTTTCCTCTGCAGCAACTGGGGCACCGAAGACGATGAGACCCAGAGTTACCACAACGGCAACTCAGACCCTCGGGGATTTGGTATGTTTGCCCCATTGTATGGTGTCTGTGGGTGTGTATGATTTTACATGGTATACATTTTTATGGTATAGTAAACTTAAGACACAAATGACCTAATTTTCAAGTAATTTATTAGGGATATGATTATTTTTATTTGCTGCAGATCTTATTCAGCAGCTATCTAATTTCAGTATTGATCCAAACATTGTGTTTGCTTTCTCATAATACTATGCTGTAAAGTCACAGTATTATGTTTCCAGTAAACTTTATTGTGGGGCTAGGAAGAGAGTCCGCAGCCTTACACATGCCAGGCGAGCATTCTAAGCTGCCCTCCCTCTCCTTCTAGGAGAGTGTTCAATTAAAACAATGATGACCGTGGTTAATAATAATCCATTTTCTGGCAGTGTCTTGTTAGGGGCTGAAGAGATGCTTCAGTGGTTAAGAACACTTGCTGTTCTTGTAGAGGACCTGGCCTTGGTTCCCAGCATCCACATTGTGGTTTACGACCATCCATAATTCCAGTTCCAGGGGATCTGATGCCCACTTCTGACCTCAGTGGGTATCAGGAGCACACATAGTGCATATACAATAAAATAAATCTAAAAATATGTATCTTGTCACGTGGCAGAATAGAAGCTTGAGTTGGGAAATGTAGTGAGCGTCTACAGTTAATCTATTAAACAGGAGTAAATGATAACCTTTCGGGTATAGATTATCTAAACAGATTGAAGTATGCATCAGTCAGTATTGGTTTATTTCAAACAACAATTCACAACTATTTGACTAACTAGCCAGTCAGACAGCTACTGGTCCTTTAATATATAGATTTTGAACCTATTTAGCTCTGTTTCCGAAGGCCTTGTGTTTTGAAGTAAGTTTTGGAAGCCATTTGGCAGCACGTGGGTGTACTCTTATAATCATTTCTTCCTGTGCTTTGTTTTTGGGGGAATGGTATCACCAAAGGTCACATTGGGATTGCCGTTCCTGATGTCTACAGTGCCTGTAAAAGGTTTGAAGAGTTGGGGGTCAAGTTTGTGAAGAAACCCGATGATGGTGAGTCAACCCACCCTTCACCATGTGCATAGTTGTGATTGGTCAGCCTGCCCCTCACTGTGTGCACTGTGATTGGTTAATATGTCTGAGGACTGTTGGGGCCATGCTGATTGGATGCAAGTAACCGGAAGCTCTTTTCAGCAGTCCTAGGAGCAAAGGAACATGAAGAGAATACCTGGCTCTCTTAAGAGACCAGAAAGAACTGGTGGCTTTACCAGGACACAGGACCTGGAGAGCCATGGGACCTCGCCTTCCCTTCCCTAGCCCTGCTATTTTCTCTCATCGGCTACCAGCTTTCAGGATTTCAGGGTGTAGGTAGTTGCTCCTAGATAAATTCTCTGAAGTCTATTTTGTTGTCAATATAACTTTGTCAGTTTACTAATAATAACTGATTTTTTCATTCTTTTATACAATTGTATATGCTATGCTTTGGGTATGTGTCTTGAAATAGCATATATCTGAATTCTGTTGGATTTATATGTATCATTATTATTATACTTAGATCTATTCTTACCTTCTTAAGTTTTAAAATTAATTTTAACTTTGGAAATATGTTCTTGCCCTGTAGCCCAGGCTGCCCATGAACTTAGGATTCTCTTTTTTCAGCCTCCTAGTTTCTGACATTATAGTGTGCCAATGCAGTTTGAGACATTTCACGAGCTTAAGTAGTAAGTAGTTCATTGGTAGAGCCCTTGTCCTAGCATGCACTGGGTCTGGGTTCAGCCCAGCACCAAAAACCAACCAACCAACCAAATCAAAAAAAAAAAAAAGAGCCCCAAACAACCAACCAAACACATAACAAAAACCCAGAGAAAAATAAACGAGACATTTTAGTAAAATTGTTTGAAGGAAAACATGTCCTATGGGATCCCCTCAGGAAGTGAACAGCTCTCATCTCTGCTCACATCAGCTGCTGTCACCTAGACTGGGTTAGTGATTTTCTTTTCTTTTCTTTCTTTTCATTTTTCTTTTTCTTTCTTTTGGCCTTCACATTTTTAAAAAAAATAATGTAGTACAGTATTTTGAACATCTTCACTCCATTTCTCTCTTGAAGCGTCTTTTAGATTTTCCTGTCTTAGCAGGACTATGTTCTGAGGTTTTGTGAGATTAGGCCTCTGAGACACATGCATGGGAACCAGGCACACATAGGTGAGTTCTGGTGGGAATCCTCTGCTCCTTTTCCTTCACCACTGAAACCACTCCTGTACTGTCATTGTGTATACAAGTGTCCTTGAGAATGCTGTCAGTATTTCCTCTTTTATTTTATTTTATTTTATCTCTGGGAGCTTTTTGTTTTACCAGCTACTTTCCCCTCACATGTGTCTATTCTGATTTTCCACCTTTTTTCCTTTGTATGTGTCTGTGTGTGGAGTGTGTGCCTGTGTGTAGGCCTCAGTTGACAGTGGGCATCTTCCTTAAATACTCTCCACTTTATTTAATAAGGCAGGGTGAGCTCCCTGGAGAGCCCAGCCCCAGCCCTCACACTGGGGTAACAGGTAGCCGCCAGGCTTGCCCACCTGCCGCCTTCTCAGGGGGGCTCTGGGAATCCAGACTTAAGGCCTCATGATTGTACAGCAAATGCTTTAGCCATTTCCTGTCAGCCCGGCTCTCTACTGGAGGCTTTGTTTCTGGCTTCATTTCTTGGCTCCCTAACATTTTCTTTGTCTTAGTTCACATTGGTAATACTTGATAGTTTTCTCTCACTCCTTAATAACCCTTTGTCCACTCATTGTTCTAATAGTTCATGTTGAATTCGAATCTATAATCCACATAATTATGTTCCTAGATTATGTTAGTTTGGCTTCTGAGCTATTTTTCCCAACAACTGTAAGCTTTTGTAATCCACCAGGCCACGTGACTGGCAGAAGAGAACTGTCCCTAGGGATCTATCTGCGTGATCTCAGGAAGACAGGCTGATGAGCCCTGGGCTGAGTTTTCTGGGTACTAAAATGACAGCTCTTCCGCTTAGAGGCTTTCCCCCTTGGGGCAAAGCAGTGTTAGTAAGAGACACACCTGAGGTTGTCGCGCTTGTTCCTGGATGTGTGGGGACATAAGGAAGGCCAGCTGGTTCAGTCTTTTTAGCTTCCTTGTTAGACAAGCTCTGTCCCCCTTCACTCTTGAGGACATCTGGCAATCAGTAGCTGAGTCCCTCCTAAGTGCCAGGGTGGGTGTCGCTTGCCTTGGGGAGGCAGAAGCAAACACCCTGTTTATTCTCCCATAGCCACAAATCCAGAACTTGTGTTCTGACTCCAAATTACTTTCTATATGGCTCAGGGAATGGTCACCTGCGGCCTCAGCCACAGCCCTTGAGATTGCTTAGCTGTGTTTTACCCTCTCTCTTTCACCCTGATTTGTAGTCTGTGACCTTGGGGTCAGGAGGCAGACACTAGAGTCAGATGAGTCCAGCATCTTAGTCCCCACATAAATCAATCTCTCAGGCCATATTTATACATCTGAGTAAACAGCTCCATCTGGTTACAGTCCCCGGGAGTCACAGTGTGATTGACAGGGCTTGGGTTGCCTAGTGTATTGTTTAATAGGGTTTACGTGACCCAAGCCTCTGGTGTCTTGGTTGTGTGAGGAGGCCACGTTATCTGTTCCCTTGAGCATACCTCTGTCTTCTTTTCCTTCTTAAATAATTTCTGTGATTTGGTGGTATGGTAGCCTCAAGGTGAGGCAAGGACCTGATGCTTAGCAGGACTGTTTTCAGCTCCTTCTGGAAGGTCATTCTAGCATTAGGATAACCGTGGTACCATTTAACACAAACTTTCTAGAATGGAAATGGAAATGAAAATGTGTTTGATTTTTGATGTTCCTTTCTGGTAATGAGAAGTTTTCATTACACAGGTAAAATGAAAGGTATGGCATTCATTCAAGATCCTGACGGCTACTGGATTGAAATTCTGAATCCTAACAAAATATCAGAGATTATTTAGTTCTTTGTTGGAGTCGGCGGGGGCAAGCAGCAGCGCGAGAGAAGCAGCTGAGGCCCCAGAAGCATCGAGAACTGACGGAGCTGTGCCCCAGCTCCAGCTGCTCTGAAATCCCTCTCATTCTCCTGTCTCAGTGGCTTTTTCTTTTTAAATCTCCCCTCCTCTATTTAGTCAACCTAATTTTCAAGTACCAGTTTATCTTATGACTTTGACAAAGTTATATGACTTTACTTTTTAGATAATAATTAGAACGATTCCCTCCGGAGACCACGTCTGCTCCCGCCTGTCTCTTCAATACTACTCAAGTCTGGTTTTGATCTATCATTTAAAATTTTGTTTTAAATGTTTCTTTTTCTGTTGGGGGGATGTTACCTTCTGGGGTTTCAATTCCTCAGAAATGACTCTTCATAATGGAAAGTAAAGAGACTGAACAGAAATGAAGCTTCGTGTGTGCTTCAAACAGCATAGTGTTTATTTTACAAACGAGAAGGCACTCGAGAGCAGTTCTGAATCATGCTGACAAGGACACTGGCAGAAATACTAATATATATACATATATGTATATATATATATATAATACTTTCGAGGTTCAAGAACTAACTTTACTTTTGTAGGAATGTGGAGAAGGAAGGGCTTAATTTACTGGGTACTTAGACAGTGGCTAGGCAGCAGCATGCTTCATGTGAGGGGAGACTGCAGTTACCGTCATCATTTTGGTACCTGGATTACGCCTCACTGTAGCTCCTGCGCTGGTCTTCTGCTGTGAGACCTGCGGTGAGCCTGGCTTTGTGCCTTTGCTCTCGAGCTTGACTGCAGTGGAAGAAGCATAGAAGTCTCAGCACAAGGCTGGCCTAGGTGACATTCTGTGTGAGTGAGGCTCACATGAGTCTTCCCCACCCCAGGGTCTTCATGAATTCACTTAGGATAAATTATTTCCAGTGATAGTTAAGATATCAGGAGTTTGCTCATTGGTCTACTCTGCTGACTGACGAAGGATTTCTAAGAGTCAGTTTTGAAAACTTATGGCCTGGAGGATAAAACCCAATTTGAGGTCAAACTGCATTGAAGTTTTCTGCGGAGTAGTGGCAGATGTCTGGACGGGTGATGTCAAGTGTGACACTGCAGGAAGCGCTTTGTTTCTTTTGGGGATGGAATGGATTAGTGTGAGCAGTTTAAACAAACCACAGACCGAAATAAAACGCTGTTTAATATGTAAAATTCTGTGTGGCAAGTTCTTTCTTATAAAAGACCTTGAAGAGGAGATCTTGTAAATGCACAGTGAACCTGCATGCTGAGCCAAGGGTATGCGTGGTTCTATGCAGACTGAAAGTCAGAGATAAATGCATGCTGAGCCAAAGGTATGCATGGTTCTGTGCAGACTGAAAGTCAGGTAAATACATGCTGAGTCTGCATGCTGAGCCAAGGGTATGCATGGTTCTGTGCAGACTGTAAACCAGACAGTTTCTATGGTTAATGACGTGTGAGAAAGAAAAATACAGAACCAGCAGTGGTTGCTCACACCTTTAATCCAAGCACTCAAGAGGGAGAAGCAGACAGAGCTCTGTGAGTTCAAGGTTAGTCTACAGAGCGAGTTCTAGGACAGCCAGGGCTACACAAAGAAAACTC
>NW_026067892.1:3939090-3972861 GCF_014885135.2 Alexandromys fortis | reverse complement strand
GCTTGGCTAGCTCATGCCCGAAATAACAACACACAAACTGTATTCATTTAAGAACTGCTTGGCCCATGAACTCTAGCCCTTACAGGCTAATTCTCGCACCTGGACTAGCCCATTTCTAATGATGTGTGTAAGCACCCCAAGGTGCGCTTACCGGGAAGATTCTAGCCTCCGTCCATGCTGTCCGGGATCAGAGCAGAGTCTGACCTCACTTCCTCTTCCGCCCAGAATTCTATTCTGTTTACTCCTCCCCGCAATGCTTTAACCTATGAGGCCAAGCAGTGTGTTTATTACTTAACCAATGAAATCAACAGATTGATATATGACACTCCCACATCAAATATATATATATATTCTGCAATAATATATGATTTTAGGGAATTGTAAGTACAAGAGAAAGACCAGATAGTAAAAAGTGGGTCACAGGCATTTAGGAGGACCAGTTTTGAATGATCAGTACTAAAATCACCAAATGGGAAGTCTACCGAATTCATCTAACAATTTCAACCTTATTTCCAGGGAGAAAAAGACTTCTGTACTTGCTAAGTGAGTCTTTCCAAAAGATAACTCTTATTTCTTAAGTTCATTACTAATGCACTGAAAAAAATGTATGTGGCTGGGCCTTGGCAGGAATCCAAATGGTGCATTTTCAAATATGCTTGCCTGGGAAGTGGTGATGGCAAGAACGGACTGCAGCTCAGCACTGCAGCTCAGGATGCTTGCTGCTGTCCATGCTGAGACCGCAGTATTCTAGCACAGTCATGGAGAGTGCTGGTCTTCCACAGACCTGCGCGCATGCTGTGACTCTTACTGCAAGTGGCTTAAATAAAGAGCCAGTGGTTAAAGACTCACTTGTGGCTTCCCAGTGCAGCATTTTGACCAAACTATATAATTGCAACTCATAATAATATGCTGCTATAAAAAAAAAGCATTGACTAGGAAGTGTAAACATTTTTTTACACTTCAGGAGGCTGAACCATCCAAGAAGAAGGCAGCAGCAGATGCAGCCAGTGTCTGGCAAGGGTTTTCTTCCTGACTTGTAGACAGACACTATCTGTGTCCTCACATGGAAGAAGTTAGCTCATGTCTGTCGTCCAGGTACTCAGCCCATTCTGGAGGGGTCCACCATAACTTAATTACCATACGAAGAACTCAGCTGTGGTGGTTTGAATAGGTTGCCCATCCCCATAGTGACACACTTCCTCCAACAAGGCCACACCTTCTAGTAGTGCCACTTTCTACGGCCAAGATGTAAACACACAAGTCTACCATGCCGAGTGCTGGGTGTTGATCAACGTCTAGTGGAAGAAAGTAACCTTGTTTCCTCACTTGTCAGGAAAGGACCGAAACGTTTTCCAAGGCTCCTTCGCCAAACTCTCATCTCCTTATCTTCTGCATCAACAATTTTATGGAGTATTAGTTATTTTACAGACTATTTCACAGTTGGGGTTTCTGATTTTGTGTGATGACAATGATGAAAGTGGGGTTGTATGTCTTTAAGTGGAAGACCACAGGTAAAACACCCTCTCTTATTGAGGGCACATGCATTCAGTGAGCATCACTAACTTAACCTTGTGGCCTGCTGTGGTTATGTTTGTCAAGTTTCTCCAACTGAAACTCTTCCTCTGCCCACATCTGTACTTCTGAAAGTCAACTATGTGAAACCCCAAACCAGGGAATTGTGCTTCACTTCTTTCAGAGGGGAAAACAAAGCAAAACAAAACAAAACAGGTTTTTGCCTATATGAATGCTCCTGGTTTAAATATTGTGCAGATTATTTTGGGGTATCAACTGTCCCTGCACCTCATCTGTAGTGGCATTTCAATTGTATTTTCATAAATAAAGACTGCCTGAAGATCTGAGAGTAAAAGAGTCCCACTGGTCAGCCTTACAGACCAGGTTATGGTGACACACACCTTTAATCTCAGTAGCCATAATGGCACACACCTTTAATCCCAGTAGCCACACTAGTTGCCATAGAAAATGGGCGGTGCATGCCTTTAGTGGTGGTGGTGCATGCTTTTAATTCCAGCCCTAGAGAGGATGATAAACCGGGAGGAAACGGCTCTCAGGCACAGTCTCATTCTGAGATTCTTGGAGGCAGGATCACCATTTTCGGACTGAAGTCTAGGAAAGAGCCAGTGATTGGCTGTTTTGCTTTTCAGATCTTCAGGTTGAAGCCCAATTTCTAACCCTGAGTTTTTATTAATCTTGCTTCACTCATCCACTAAGTACCACTAGGAAAAACAACTGAAAATGGCCCCATACATTTCCAGAATAACCCCTAGAGGTCAGTACTGCCATGCTGGAACCACTGGCCTCAAGATTTCTGATTCTAGCTTCTTCAAAGTGGAGTGTGACCTGGCAGCATTTACAAAGGAATGAGTACGGTCTACACTTTGATGCTTTCCTGCTTATGGACAGACGGTATTTTCCACCTCTGATCAGCAGCTACTTATCTGAGCTGTTTGCCTTTGGGGCTTTTCTGAATTTGAGTCCAGCCTGGTCTACAGAGTGAGTTCCAGGAGATTCAGGAACTCACTCTGTAGACCAGGCTGGACTCAAATTCACAGAGATCCTCTTGCCTCTGCCTCCTAAGTGCTGGGATTAAAACCATGGACCATGATGTTTGGCTCAAATTTCTATTCAGGATGACAACGTATTAAAGATTAGAAAATACATTTAAGTTGTTTGAAACTCTTGCATAGCTCAAAAGTCATATTCTAAATAATCAAATTCAATTACATGCCCTTCAAATTTTCCTTAGTATACTTACGTTTTGAAAGTTGTAATAGGAAGACAAAAAACGACTCAGGAAAGAAGGCAGCACATTCTCAGCCACTCTGTCCACTCTCAGCTGATTTGGGAGCAGCGTTCTATTTTGCTAATGTTTACTCTGTTTTAAAGCCATAGTCTTATAGGCACAGCCCTCATCGTCAATACCCCCGGAGCATACTGCTGATGTCCAGAAGTCAACGACAGCTTTGTGGCCCTTCCATATCCCCAGACAACCTACATCTCAGCACCGTGATTTCTCCCTTTTCGCAGTTACAGGAAGATGTGGTCACTGCATAGGACCTCACTGATCGTCAGGGCTGTCCTGCCTGACTCTCCCCCCGGCACCACAGGGGTCTGTGGTCTGGCTGCTTGGACGGAGGTGGGCCATGAGCTACCAAGACAGGCAGGGAGGGGAGTTAATGATTTCAGCATCATGTCATGTAATGACATAAAGATTTCATGGAGTGTGCATAGTCTGATAGGGAGCACATCATATAAATGCACTAGGGCAAGGCTGAGGATGCAAGGTAGTTGCTGTGTTAAGAAAAATTATGGTCTGTGGAGACAAAATGGACAAAGCAGAACAGCAGCAAGCAAAATACCAACAGGACCAGACTAGGTTTAAAATCACTACTAACCACCCTAGATGGCTCTGCCAGGGGCAGTTTCTAGCATCTGATGGACACGTGTGGATCTCAAAACTGGACATATTATCAGAATCTCCTGGGGTTTGTTTAAACACAGGCGTCTGGGCCCTACTGATGGACTGGGTCTGCAGAGGGCTCTACAGTGAACATTTGTTTGCTGTGTATGTGAGACAGAGAGGAAGAGAGGGGGCAGATAGAATGTGTGGAGGCCAGGAGTTGACATCAAGGTATCTTCCATTGCTACACCTTAGTTTTTAAAAAACACGACCTACCACTGAACCTGGATCTCACCATTTAGGCCAGACTGCTGGTTACTGAGCCCCTGGGATTGTTTCCAGCTATGCTCAGTATTCAGGTTATAGATGACACTGGATACTACACCAAGCTTTTTCACATGGGTTGGGATCCGGGGTAGATCCTCATGCTTGTCCAGCAGGCACCTTGACCACTGAGCTACCTCCACAGCCTTACAGTGACAGGCTCTATCCAGTTCCCAGGTGATGCTGATGAGGCTAGTCATCATGGACCACACTTGGATGATGGTACCACGAGGTATCAATGTTCTGCGTGACTCTGTGGGTAAGCAGCACACAGAGCTGGGGCAGGAAGCATACCCAAACTGCAGGTAGGAAACAGAGTGCTGGGGGAGATCATGACTGATTCACTTGCCGTGATGTGGCAGGGTCAGTCTTCCTGGCAACCACTCAGTGGATTCTGATTCTGAAAACAAGTTATGTGTAGAAATTAGGTAATTTTTTTTTTTCCCAGACAGGGTTTCTCTGCCCTGGAACTCACTTTGTAGACCAGGCGTGCACCGTCACTGCCCAGCTTGGGCAAGCATTTTTAAGTTTTGGATGAGTGGTTCATCTTTGATTTCTTTTGCGAGTATAGAGTGAGCCAGACATTGGCTAGCTGCCCACTGGCTTCCCCTGTATAGCCCAGGCTCTCAGAGCTCTCTCCATGACTGTTCGTTAACTGCCCCATGACTCTGCTAATCATCTATTACAGAGGGACCTTTCTTCCTATTGAATTAAGCAACTTAGTTATGTCCCAGTACTTCCGACTTTCAGCTCTTCATCTGATGGGTTTTCTGCTAATACAGAAGCTATCCCTGCGGGCACGTTCATTTCTCAGAAGAACCAATATTATAAGTCAGGGGAAACAGCAATCTCCAGGGAGTAGGGAATGACAGTTAACTGGAAGCCCAGGGACTTGGGGTGCACACAATGTTCTAATGTTTTGTTTATTTCCTTTTTACTAGGGTACACTGTGAAAGCTTAACAAGTTGTATCTGTGTGCCTTACTGTTCTGTTAGACTTCAGTTAAAAATGATGCTCCTCCCCCAAGGGAAACCATCTTAGATGGGGCTGAGCGACAAGAGGAGCCCTCCAGGTTAGAGCAAAGCAGGCCCCCTGGACCAGTCATGATGACAGGTAATGGAGAAGGTGGTCACTGGAGAACACACTCTGCTCAACAGAAGATTGGGGTTTTAGGGACTGGGAGACAGCTAAGAGGTTAAAAACACTAGTCATGCAAGCCGGAACCCACATTTAAATAAATGGGGGAACCCGGGCCGCAGTAGAACACACCTTTAATCCCAGCACTTGGGAGACAGGGACAGGGAGATCTCTGTGAGTTCAAGGCCAGCCTGGTCTACAAGAGCTAGTTCCAGGACAGGCTCCAAAGCGATAGAGAAACCCTGTCTCGAAACAAAAACAAACACAAACAAACAAAAAAAAAATCGGGGGGAAAAAGCTGAATGTGGCGGCATGCATTTGTAATCTCAACACTCCTGTGGCAAAATGGGAGGTGGAGACAGGGGAATGGCCCAGAAGCCAGCAAGCCAGATATCCTGGAGTACACAATGCTCAAAGTTGCCCTCTGAATGTTGCACGCACGCGCACCCTGGCACATGGCCTCACATGGCCTCCCTTGACGTGCTTCCTCTGCTTCCATGAATGAGCCTGTGCTCTCCAGTTCTCACTTTGCAGCCTTTTCCCTCTCTAGTTTCTCTTCTAATACAGATGAGATTAAAAAGGAGCTGATTCCAGACAGAAGCTCTTGACTCCATCACTAATGGCAGGTCTGCAGGGGTTCTTCCTCAGGGTTACTGCCGGGTTCAGGGCAGGGTTGGGAGGGGGAGTGAATGTGAATTCTTTTGTACCTGTGCCTGGAATAGAAAACATTCCTCAACACTCCGTCCTCGGGTCTGCCCTTTTTGCACAGTCTCGTCTGTCTCTGGTGACGTCCCCCACTTCCATGGCCTTACCCATCATCTCTTTGATAAAATCATTTGAGGAGATAAAAAAGATTAAGGCTGTAACACAGGCAGAGCAACACAGAAGTATAATTAATGCACAGTGCTCTTTGGCCTCCCTGCGTCAGTCTTCCTAGACTTTGGGAACATGACTGATATGCTTATTTTCCCACGTGGAGAAACGCCTTTCACTGTTGGCATTTATGTGCCCTTCTGGTCCCACGCCTCTTTTCTGTCTCCTGAGCAGGACGTTCTTCTTTTTATGTCCTTGGTCTGTCACACTCTGACTGACTGTTTTCTTTTTATCTCTACCCTTAAGCAGCCCCTTTCTGATGCTGGCATATAATAACCCGCAGAGAAAACGGTACATGGTATGAAAGGAGCCAGCCACAAAGGCCCACAGACTGGATGATTCTCTTCCTGGGAAATGTCTGGAGCAGGCAAATCTGTAGAGACAGGAAGCAGATGACTTGTCGCCCCGGGCTGGGATGAAGGGCGGGGAATAAGTAGTGACTGACAAAGGGCTTGGGAGCTCTTTTGTTGCACTGAGAAGGTTTGAAGTTGGAATAGACGTTTGCATAGCTTTGTGGACATGCTAAAATCCACTAAACTGCACTCTTTAAACAAACTCATATTCTAGGAAGGTTATTAGAAAACACAAACAAAAACCCACAATGGTGTAGTTATTGCTCAGCTGTCACTAAAAAATACAATACCAAGGAGAGATAATTAATGAAGAAAAACGGATTCTATGTGCATGTGTGTGGGTGACTGCGGAGGCCAGAAGAGGGGGCTGGATCTCCTGGAGCTACAGTTACAGGGATGTGATCTGCCCAATGTGGGTGCTGGAAGCCCAACTCTGGTCCTCTGCAAGAGCAGCAAGTGCTCGAACTGCTGGGCCAAACCCTCCATCCCCAGAAGTTTCAGTCTGTGGTCACTTGGCCTGGTTGCCCTGGGCCTGTGGTGAGGAGAGCTTCTGGCTTTGTGGTAGCTGAGAAGCAAAGACAGACCTTATTTTTATAATAGAATCTATTCTCCACACCCAGTAAGCTATTAGTCTGTAAGTAGACCATCCATTAGAAGGTCAGAGAGGTCTTACCACTCACTCCCCTTCCACAGGCTTCCCTCTTTTTACTGCTGCACCAGGGATCAAGCCTTCAAGTGTGGCTTTTTGCAGGGCAGTCTAGATTTAAACCATGGCAGTTGGTTGAAAGAGACTTTTGACCTTCCCTAGGCTTCCGAGGGTGACTTCATTGTAACACGCATTTAGGAAGAACCGCTCTGTGCTGCTGCTCCTGCACCACACACTGTGAGGGTCCAACAGTTTCGGATTGGTTCCATCTTGACCAAAGGTCAGAGAGTTCAAATCTATTTTTGCTCTTTAAGGACAAACAACAGATGTTTGACCAAAGGCGCGGCTACTGGATCCTTTGCTCCTTCAAAGCCAGACCGCAGGCTGTTTGGCTTAGGGCATGGTCACCAGGTGTTTTGAGACGTGAGGAGGTAATCACACTTGCTTGTTCTTTCTGTGACGGGAGTCTTGTGCCCTCCTGTTTTGATTGGGCTATATAAGGATGTGAGTAATGAACTCGTTGCTTTTTGTTACAGCAGTCACTGGAAGCCTCCCAACTCTATCTTTTGTATCATGTCTATTTCTTTCCTCAATCCACACCCCCCTTCTCAGGAAGGTAGGAACCAGTTGGGTCTAACCCGACACACACTGAAACCAGTGCCCTGCAGCAGAGCAGTGAGTCAAGCATGGTGAGCATCCCTGTGAGCCCAGCTGCTCTGGGGACCGAGGGACATCACCTTTCCCCTCCTTTATTAATGTGTAAGCTGCACCTTTACAATTCAGTTAATATACATGTTTTTTTATTAACTGAAAAATAATCCATAATGTATTTCATAACTCACCCGGCTTACTTCCCTACTGAAGAACACTCTAGATGCTTCCACTTTATTATTTTTTTTAAATGCAACTAGTTGCCAGGTGCTAGTAGTGCATGCTTTAATCCCAGCACTCAAGAGACAGAGGCAGGCAGATCTCTGAGTTCAAGGGTAATCTGGTCTACAGAGTGAGTTCCAGGACAGCCAGGGCTACACAGAGAAACCCTGTCTCAAAATACAAAATAAAACAAAAACTTAAAATGCAGCTAGTATCATAGCAAATATCCTCAGTGGTGTTTGTGGGTGCAGTTTTCAGAGAGAATGGGCTCCCTGGAAGATCTACAAGCAGGTACGTTTCAATTGGAGTCGATACTGACAGATTCCTTTCCAAGGAAGCTGTAGAAGTTCACAGTCTCTTTGACCCAACATCCCTGGGGACAAATGAAATGTTTTTCCATACTTTTTTGACAATCTATATTTTTCTGTTTTATGCAGAGCAGACTTTGTTTCTTTGCCCCATTTTCCTCTTTGGGAACATCTGCCTTAGCGCTTTTCTCTGCCAAAGGTTTTGGAAACTTGTGTTTTTTTCAGCAGGTATTTACTTTTACTGGATGAAACTAGGACACAATCGAGAATCTAAAGTATCTTCTCCTTTGGCCTACACTGATTGTCCTGAGGGTGGCACATGCGTGTTCTGTGTACCAGAGCTCCCGTGGGCATCTGTCAATCAACAAGGAGACTTCCTCAGAACTCTCCAAAGAGGGTGATGGGTATCCACACATCCAAGCCGTTCTTACATCATGCTACCTTACCTGCCCGATTCTCCTATGATTCCAACAGAACTTTCTGCAATAACCCAAACGTTCCATACGTGAACCGTCCATCACAGCGGCTCCTTAGTTCTCAAAATGGAGATGAGCTCCCTGAAACCTGAAACCCCACTTTCATCTCTGCATCCCTTCTGTGTCTAGCTCAAGTAACCTGCATATGAAAAAGGGCAAAAAGAAAGCCTGGGAAATTTTTTAAGGTTCTTGGTATATTAAGAAATGAAGACACGCCACAATCCAAGTATAAAAATTGTGGTATGCTGTAAGATTTGTCTTGCACTTACATGGTGCTTTAGTCTCCTGTGCTAACGATAATCTCAGGGATTAAAACAGTCAACCAATGAAGTAGTGCTATCTGATGAGTGACTCGCCACCACACGCAGTCCCTCTCTACCATCACCTATATAAATACCAAAGACCTATTAAGACAACAATGAGTCTTTTTTGATTTTGTATGTGCTTTCTGTTAAAATATATACGTAGAAACATATGTATTATAGAACATACTCAGATTATTAAACTGAGGTAGAACGGAGGTATAAGCAAAGACTACAGTATGTATTTACTCTTTGAAATTCAAGCCCCCTGGAAGACAGCACCGAGAGAGATGAGAGAAACTGAGAGCATTGGAGAGCTTGGGGTTTGTTCACTGATTTCATTTATCCATCTCCTTCCGAAGGCAAAGTGGAAGGAATGGCATCCTGCAGAACAGCAATACTGTTGAAACTTCTCTGACGATAACTCATGGTTTCTGCTCTCGCTAAACCGGGGAGAACTCATCAGACACAGTCGTCCCTGCCTGAAGTGAGGGCAGAAGGTTACACTATGCATTAGACAGCTATCATGAGAATACTTGTCATTCATTTCCCCAAACAACTGAGGACGGCTGCAGTTACACAGAGGCTGCAAACATTTATACACAGTTCTGAGCGAGCAAACCCAGAACAAAGCAGAATGCAGACATGCAATCATCGTCGTTACATTTCCTTCCTTATCTTTTTTCGTGGTGCTGGGGATTGAACCCAGGGCCTTGCACACATTCAAGCAAATCTAAACTGCATTCCTAGCCCAGAGCCACCAATTTGACTCAGAGCTTAGGGCAGCCAAGACGAAAAGAGGAACCATAGAGCCACACAGTTTCCTCATCCACAAAAAATGATGCCAGTCACTCAAGGTAAATTACTTCCTAAGGCTTTGAAAGAAAATGTCCTGCGGGAGACTTCCCACAGGGAATGCAAAGCCATCAAGTACACAGTAAGTCTTACAGGACAGACATTCATAGGTTCTGGGGGGCTTCTGGGGAAGTGCCATTCTCAACAAGTTGGTACCACACTCATGGCAGGGGGCTGGACGTTTTGTGAGTTTGGGCTCAGGACAATATGGACAAGCATGTTTTCTGTGGGACCAGCTAGCATTATGTGCTTGGCTAATGACAGATACACACTGTTCAGAATTCAGTAATAACATCAGCAGAAGGGAAGGGGGGTGACAGCTTTTTGTCAAGAGTGAGCAGCCCCATGTGATGACGGTCAACCTTTTATGACCATTCCTGTCTCTATGGTGGTAGTTGGGGGGCACAGGTAATCTAGGAATTTCCATAAAACCAGGTGTCCAAAAGTAAGGGGGAAAAGTGTTCAAGTTTTATCCAGGAGAGCAGAGGTCTATAAACTCACAAGTTACTTTCTCTTTATTTAAAGTTCATATTAGTTGCCAATATTTAGAGATTAATAGATTTCAATTCTGACAATCTGGATGCTTTTATTACCCTACATGGCAAAGTCTGCTAAGTTGGGTACAGAACAATACCCATCTGCTTGAGCTATTGAAGTACTGAATGCTGTGTGGGAGAACAATGGAAGATTTGGATTAAATTTTTTTAAATATCTATCTATCTATCTATCTATCTATCTATCTATCTATCTATCTATCTATTATGTATATAATATTCTGTCTGTGTGTGTCTGCAGGCCAGAAGAGGGCACCAAACCTCATTAGAGATGGTTGTGAGCCACCATGTGGTTGCTGGGAATTGAACTCAGGACCTTTGGAAGAGCAGGCAATGCTCTTAATCACTGAGCCATCTCTCCAGCCAGGGATTAAATTTTTTCATGGAAGTATTGGTATATGCATTACTATATTAGTGTTAGTATATACAAGGGTGTATCTTTGTGAGAGTATGTGCACATGTGAGTACAGAAGTTTGGTGTCCAGAAGAGGGCGCTGGATCCCTGGAACAGGTGTTACAGGCAGTGAGCTGCTCCATATGAGTGCTCTCAGATCCTCTGCCAAAGTTGGACATACTCTTAGCCACTGAGCCATCTCTCCAGGCTCATTGCTCATTCTTGACTAAGGGAGAATATGAATGAAATCTTAGGACATGTATGACTATCAGCAAAGTGACTGGTTAGTAAATATATTTGGAAGGATAACATGTAAAACATACCCCTCGGTAAAGAAATGAACCTTTGCGGGGTGGTGGCGGCACATGCCTTAATCCCTGCCTGAAAAGCAGAGGCAGGCAGATCTCAGTGACTTTGAGGCCAGCTTGGTATACAAAGTGAGTTCCAGGAGAGCCAGGACTGTTATGCAGAGAAACCCTGTCTCAAAAAAAAAAAAGGGGGGGGGAGAAAATAAACGAACCGTATATGTATGGCATGAGAGTACATTCCTCTAATCCCAGCACCCAGAAGGCAGGTGGACCTCTGAGAGTTCAAGGACAGTCAGGGCTATGTAGCGAGGTCCTGTCTCATAAGCAAAAAAGAGACTAACCTGGTAGTAGTTACTGGATTTAGGCAAATTAAATTTAGGCCATGTTGTTTGGGAACTACCTTCATTCTCACTGACAAATGGGGAGTGGCAAGGACAACTACAGCTATGAAACTCCATGAATATTAGCAACGTATAGGAAAACAGACTTGCTTGTTTCCAAGGCATGTAGAATATGTGTTCAAAAGACTCACATATTATCTAGAGTTTATTTTTTTCATGTTTTCTTTTTTTTTGATTTATTTATTATGTATACATGTATGCCTGCATTACAGATAGTTGTGAGCCACCAGTTGCTGGGAATTGAACTCGGGACCTCTGGAAGAGCAGCTTGTACTCTTAACCTCTAAGCCATCTCTCCAGTCCCTTATCTAGATTTTATATATATACACACATACAAGAAAGGCCACAACTTGGCTACTTTATGCTACTTGAAATACTTTCTGGACAGTGAATCTTTCAATCTGGACTTTCAAAGTCATGAAACTTGAAACTAGTTCTTACCCACAATCTAAATGTGAGAAATTAAAGTTACAAACACTTAAAATATTGGGGTATGTGTGGCAGCCACATGCATGCTTGAGCTCATGTGTGGAGGTCAGAGGGCAACTTTGAAAACACTTTATTTTTTATGTGTATGTATGAGCATTTGTGCTATATACATGTAGTAGTCATAGAATGACATGCAGAAGTCGGTTCTCTCTACCATGTGGGTTCCCTGGCATTGAACTCAGGTCTTGCACAGCAATTGCTTTTCTGTATCTATTTATCCATTTGGCTGGCCCCAAAACATTCTTTTTAAAATGAGGTTTTTTTTTTAATTATAAAATCAATGCTGTCAGTAATTTAGAAAATAAGAAAATTTAGGTAGTTTTCCCAATTTTATATGCAGAAAAGCGTCAAACTAACTTCTATACTTTGGATCTAAAATATTCTCTGAAGCTCATGTATCAAAGGTCCTCAGGGGAGCATCGTTAGGAGGAGGTGGGGCCTTTAAGATATAAGGCCTAGTGTCAGTCCTCAAATCAATAAAAAAAATGTGCCCTTGAAAGGGATTGTGGGATCCTGGCCTTTTTGTTTTCTTTTTGCTTCCTGGCCAGGAGGTGAGTGGTTGTGCTCCCACATACACGCTGTCACTCCACGGGTCTAAAGTCAAATGGATACCAGACTGAAGCCTCTACAACCGTGAGCTGCAACACACACGGTTATCTCAGATGTTTTATTAAGGTGACGATGAAAAACCACCACACCAGTGGAAAGAGATATACACGTCAATCCACTCAGTCACAAATGCTGAGTGAATTTACTCAGGGCTTTGGGGCAGGGACATGAACTAGGAAACACGGTTACACAATTCAGTTATATAATTGGTATTGCCAATAAAGAGAGACACATCAGTTACCCAGAGTGGCCCAAGGATTTGTGATTTACAATCTGGGCAGAAGAGTCTCTGGTGCTGAGCTGTGTACGCCCTGTTTTCTAACACCCCTCTGTGTCAACAGGGAGTACGTGGTAGGAATGCTTACAGTACATGGGTTCTAGCATTGGGCTTCCTGGCTCTTATCACTTATTATTTTTGTGAGCTTGAGTAATTAAACTTTCTGATCTGTAAGTATTGTAATTAATAGTATTGCTTACATCATCAGGCTCCGACAAGACTTGAATGAGCTAGTGCTGCCTGTAACGCTGAAACAGGAGCACAGGTGCAGGAACGGGATGCCTGGCACGTAGGGAGCGTCATTGTTACAGTAACTACAGTGGTGGGTATTATGTTAGCAGTGTGGAGAAAGAGCATTTAATCCATTTAGGACTCTGATAGAAGGCTTCCTAGAAAGGGACTGTTTGTCATGGTCTAAACTTTGGTCTATTAACTGTTTCAGTTTTCATTAGTCTGCTATAGTATGTGCACACCTTAACAAAAGACCCCAAACAAACTAACACCCATTATGGCATCTAGCTAACTACCCACGTGTTTACCTCTCCTCCAAACTGAATAGCTTTTGTAACTGAGTGATAGCCATAGCTGTCTCGGTAGAAGTAGCACAGCCTACACTAACCCCGAGTGTTTGGTGAAATGGCCTTAGTAGGTTTTTAAGGGTGCTGCTATAAGCAACTCAATCTAACATAAAAGTTGACGTTGTATTTTTGCCTTGATTGATCTCATACATGCGTAGGGCTTAACCTCCTCCAAACTTCAACTTCTCTCAGCTGTCACAGACCTGTGCAATTTGGCTTGGACATTTTCCTTTAAATGTGGGGGGTCCATAGTCACAGTGCTGAGTCTGTGAAGCAACCTGATAAACTGTGATTTTTTTTTTCCCTAGAGAAAGGAGAATGTACCAGGAAACCGTCGTCTTTATTGTTGATGGTGCTAGTTTCTTATGGTTATTTTGATCCACTAGCTTCCTGCCCTCTTTTGATCCATTTTCAAGGCTAACTGGGTGGTATCTTCAAATCTCTGTGACCTCTGCTTCTCTCATATGCCCCTTCCCCACTCTGATGTTCTTGTCCCAAGCCCAGTGGGGCAATCTGGAGCGTCTCATGTCCTCAACTGAACCATATCTGCAAACTCCCTTCTGTCACAGTAGATTATGAAGATGGGTGTGTGTGCCAGTGTGGGGAATGTTATTCTGTAAAACACAATTAACAAAGCTGGAATTGGGTATCACCTGTGGGCAGTTTCCTAATATTAATCTCTAGGGTTTGCTTTGTATCCTTGCATTAGGCACCTTCAATCTACCACAACCCAAGAGTTTCTTAAAGACTCCCCATGTACAGTTTGTTCTTTTAAATTCACCAATCGAGAAGTCAATTCTCCAAGGAAAAGTCAATTAGGGACATGTGTAGCAAATGCCAGAAGTATTCAATTAATGGGTATCATTGCACATAAGATTTGAGAGGAGTGTGTTTCCCCAACCAGCGTATTCATTCGCATTCCAACTCGTCGGTCTACCACAGTCATCGGTCAGGAACCTTATTACAGCTCAGTAACTCACGCACCTGCAGACACAAAGGCATCTTTCTTTCCATCTTGCCAAATGTTCTGCCCACCTATCTCAGCACCCGCATTAGAACCCTGGCGCTGGCCTCCATGTTTACAGTCCCACTCCCAATGCCTTGGCGGTTCTGAGCACTTCTCTAGGATGCTACAATGGCCTCTAAATGGGAGTCCCTGGTCCGGCCCAAGCTGTTTCTGTTCATTTCCACTTCCTATTTAAGACGTCTCTGCTTGGAATTATCTTTCATCTTCAAATCCTCGGACCCAGATAAGAACCTAACTTTCAAGGGAGACGACTCTCTAGTCTGTGACTTCGAAGTCCGCAGTTCCTGCTGTCCTTGCTCTACCGTCTCTTCTTATGCGAAAGATGAAGTCTAATGGGTTCTACACATCTGGTAGTCCTGGGAGGTGGAATGAGGAGCAGTTATGGATGGGCTTCCGCCAGGGTCTTGAAATTAAAAGTTCGAATTAAGACCGGGTTCTCTGGCAGCATCGCACATATTATCTCGTCTTAAATTCACACCTTTCCAGTACCGGCAGGTCAGGTGGCATTTTTCACACTTACAGAACGAGGAAACTGAATCACAGGATCTCAGGCCTGGCCTTCACCGCACCTTAATGCTGTTAAAGGCTCACTTGGCTCATTCTTTCTCCTTGTAGAACTTCCTCGCACCCGGCAGATCATCCCTCTGGTAGGCGACTGAGGAAGGTTAAGGCTGGCTCTTATAGGCGCTCCGGCTCGTCCCCATACGCAGTGACGTGACCGATGACGCTATTCAGTGACGTACGATGACGTGACTTACCCCGAGCCAGGTGCCGGCAGGGGAGCCACACCCTGAGGTCCCAGTTTAGGAGGGACAGTGGCTCCGACGGGCGGAGACGCGCCGCAAGACCCCGCCTGAGGCGACCTGGGGCCCCGAAATCCTGGGTCCTACCGGCCCACGGTTGATCCGTTGCTAAGTGACGCCAGCGCGCAAGGCGCGTGCGCGGCCACGGCGTTGTGCGTGAAGGCGGGCGCGCGCCGTGACGGCGGCGGCGGGGAAGGCGGCGACCGCGGCGGTCTAGGGGGCGGTGGCCACGGGGCAGGGTCGCTGCAGGCGGAGGAGACGTGTGTGGCGGCGGCTAGGTCGCTGAGGAACATCGTCGGGGTGAGTCGCCGGGACCGCTCGGGGAAGGTGGGGCCTGCTGGCCGCACCTGCTGCGCGGGCCCGGGGCGCGGAGACGCGCGCCCCCCGCCGTACCCGCGCGCGCCGCTCCACGCCCCTCGGCCGCTGGTTCCGGGGGCGGGGACGGGGGCTGACGAGGGTCAGTTCACGGGCCTGGCGCTCTGGGGGCGCGCTGGAGAAGGTTGCGGAGGGACAAGGGATTATATCCCGGGATGACGCTGCCAGTTTCCCTTCCACTGAGGAATTCGAAGCGGGAGAAGCCCGCGTTCCTCAGCAGCCTCCGCGCCAGAACTAGAGATGCGAGTGTGCGAGCTTGACACACGCGGAAACGGGACCCACGTTTGGGGGTTCCCAAAGTTTTGGGTTAGCCTCGAAGGGCTTCGTCTGTTCTAGCCTGGTGGATCTCGGAATAGGAGCGTGTAGTTACGGAGAGAGTTATGAGCCTCTGCCTACGCGAGATTCGGGCACACCCACAACTTGGGGAAGGCGACCTGTCAGTGTAGATGCTGGGCGGCCAACCTGTTGCCTGGACCTTCCGGCCTCACGTGTATGCCCACGTGCTTTTCTGACATTTTTATCCGGTGTTGGTACACATTTTGAAGCCAGAGGACCATACCCATCAAGTATTGTTACTTCCTGATAGACTCAAAACTGCTTATTTCCAAGAACTGTGCTGTGCTTTGGGCCATTTCGGGGGCCTCGAGGGTAGGGCAGCCCTGCCTTTTGTGTTTGTTTTCCCTAGGTGCATTGCAGGCTGTTATTTATCGTATGAAAATATAGATCACATTCCATGTGTGGGCTGGAATGGTGGAGCTGGAGGAAAAGATGCTGCTAGCCGTCCGTTGGTCCTGTCGTAGAGCTCTGGACTGCAGTGGGTTGGATGTGTGGTGGTTATCCCAACCATTCTTGGGGAAGGAGGAGTAATGGAGACAAACCGAAGAAATTGTTTTCTCCTGTTACCTGTTAAAGGTGATGCTTAGAACCAGTGACAAGATAGGGAGCACTGATATTTGATCATGATTTATGCATAAAAATCGAGTGACACAGCTTCAGTTTCCACCCAGGTCCACAATGCAGAGGTTCAGTTTCTTTTAAACCAAGGCACTGCCAAGTATGGCATCTGAAGTTCTCGCGTCTTGGAGTCGTAAAGCTTGCTCTGTAAAGGCGAATACCCAGGATCCACTGCTCTTTTACAAACTTTTAGGACTAGTGTCATCCGTTTTCTATTTCTGCCTGTGTCTCCTAGAAAACGGCATGTTACAGTGTAGACACAAACTAGCTAGAGCATCAGCCTGTGCATGAACGTGTTATCAGTACTTGATCAGTACCGGAGAAATCTGGGCCAGAGGAGGTCAGCTAGGGAACTCTGGCAGGCAAAATCAGGACTGGCCTTTGGAAGAAGTGTAACATTGGAATTAGGAAAGGATTAAAAAACCTGTTGTGAAACTTTCGTGTGAATTTGTTCCTTGGGTGGTGGAGAGATGTTTTGAGGAGTCCTGCTTGACTGGAGCAGAGAAAGTTCTCCACTGAAACAGTGGAGAAAATGAGCAGGGAGGCAAGGAGTTACAGACGTCTATTAATAATAGGGTGGAGCCTCTGGCTAGTTTTTGTTAGCTTGGCACAAACTAGAATCCCTGGGAAGAGAGAACCTCTATTGAGGAATTGCTTCCTTCAGATTGGCCTGTGTACCTTCTGTGGGGGGCATTTCTGAAGTGATAGTTGGTGTAGGAGTACCTCCCCAACCCCTGCAGAGTCACCCCTTGGCAGGTGGTCCTGGGTTGAAGGGAAGGCAAGCCAGTAAGCAGCACCTGGCTCTTGCCTTCAGGTTCCAGCCTTGGCTTTTCTTGATGATGGGCAATTAACCTGTAAAAATAAACCCTCCCCCAAGTTGGGTTTGTTTAATGTTTTATCATAGCAACAGAAAATCAAACTAGAGCAGAGTCTGTTTGCGTGGGGGATGAGACTTTATTCATCAGAATAAAGTCTAAGGCAGCAGTAAGTTTCAAGTGTTATTCTTTAAAAAAGAAAAATCTTCTTTCTTTCTTTCTTTCTTTCTTTCTTTCTTTCTTTCTTTCTTTCTTTCTTTCTTTCTTTCGGTTTTTCGAGACAAGGTTTCTCCGGTAGCTTTTAGAACCTGTCCTGGCACTAGTTCTTGTAGACCAGGCTGGCCGCGAACTCACAGACTTCTGCCTGCCTCTGCCTCCCAGTGCTGGGATTAAAGTCGTGCGCCACCACTGCCCTGCGAAATCTACTTCTTTGCTTCTTGAGATAGGGTCTTACCATATATATATATTTATCCCTAGCTGGCCTAGAACTTGTGTAGAGCATGTTGGCCTCAGACTTAGTACTTAGTATGATCCTCCTGACTCTGCTTCCAGGTTACCGGGAATACAGACAGATATGTGCCACCGTTGCATGCCTAAAAATAAATGTTATTCTTACTTAAGGGATATCTAGTTGAGCCAGGATCAGATTGCTATGTCCTTCAATTTCATTTAGTAATTGAAATAAATACTTAAGTCCTGTGCATTTGTCCTAGGTTGTCCGTACTGCATGGCTCAACCCCCAAAATCTACCTAATGGCTTTTGGCTGCTGTTCTGGATCTTTACAGAAATGATGAAACCAAAGTCGTCATCTGACCGTACTTGGTGACACAGTTTCCATTGAGATGATCTCCCTCAGTGCCCTGCTGAGCAGTAACTGCTGATCCTGTGACAAAAATACAAATAATGTTAACTAGAAAGGGAGGCTGTCTGAAGAGAGAGACCGAGAACTGTTGACAGAAAGATCTGACAGTAATTACACATTGAGGGAGAGTATTAGATTATCTGTAATAAAAGTTTTGTTATTAGAAAGTTCTTGAACTATTTGTAGTGACACATACTTGTAATCTCAGCACTTGGAAAGTAAAGGCAAGAGGCTCAGGGATTCAACAACGTCCTCTGCAACAGTGGTTTTGAAGCTAGCCAGGGCTCTGTGAGATTCTCTCTCATTCTTGTCCTCCCTCCCCACGAAAAGACAAAATTCTTAGAGTGCTCTGTAAGCCTGGGGTTGAGTTGCTAAGTGAGATGTGTAGCGTTACTCGGCAAACGTTGCATTATTCAGCCACTCAGCAAATATTTATGAGGTGCTAGCTATAACTAGCTCTTCTGTCAGGTGCTGAGAGGACATAGATGAATGAGATGCTGTAATACATTTGGCATACAGTGTTCATCAGAGACAATAGACTGTTATATGTTGTGATAAGTTAATCACTTTGAGAATTAATAAAGTGCCAGAGGAATTAACCATATCTGAGAAAACATTGATGTTGAAAGATGAGGAGAGAAGGGGATAGACGTTAGGCCTAAGGGTTAAAT
Source organism: Alexandromys fortis (assembly GCF_014885135.2). Classification (NCBI taxonomy): domain Eukaryota; kingdom Metazoa; phylum Chordata; class Mammalia; order Rodentia; family Cricetidae; genus Alexandromys; species Alexandromys fortis. The sequence continues at coordinate 3,954,178 of NW_026067892.1, read as the reverse complement.
AGGTTTTTGCTGTGTATGAGGAGGAAGGAAACTTTCTAGGTAGACAGTCTAAGAAACGTTGATGAACGTTAAAATTGGATGGTCCTTTTGGAAACGTCTTGAGTTGTTCCTTACCAGCTTAATGTGTGGCAGTAGAGATAGGATAGTTACATTACAGACAAATTATAAGGGCTTTTTCATTCTATGTGTGTGTATGTGTGTGTGTGTGAGAGAGAGAGAGAGAGAGATAGCCCTGGTTGTCTAAGAACTCATTATGTAGACAAGGCTGGCCTTAAACTCACAGAGATCCACCTGCCGGTGCCTCTTGAATAAAGCGGTGTGTCACTCCTCCTGGCCCCTCTATCCTAAAAAGTAGAGCAAACACATCGTCAGGAGGTAATGGACAGTCCCACATAGGGTGCTCTAGTATGGAGAGGCAGGGATGTAGAGCAAACACATCGTCAGGAGGTAATGGACAGTCCCATATAGGGTGCTCTAGTATGGAGAGGCAGGGATGTAGAGCAAACACATCGTCAGGAGGTAATGGACAGTCCCACATAGGGTGCTCTAGTATGGAGAGGCAGGGATGTGCTGGTTATCTCAGGGTAGGAAAGTGCCATGGTTTAGAGTTCAGAAACGTTTTAGTTGTTAAAAGTTTAAAAATTTAAGAACACATATAATGGGAGGGAGAAAAGTTCAAGATGACATGCTTACTGTGACCAAGTGGGTGATTATGATGCTGTTAAATTAGGAAGTAAAGGAGGGATGGTTTAAGTGTGAAGAGACAATGCTGCTCTGTTAATCTTCAGGAGCTATGGGGAGTTTCAGTAGACAGATCCACTAGGTAGGTAGTTCAGAGTTCTTCAGAGTTGGAGAGGACCAGGAGCAGTGTAGTGCACAAATGACAATTGAACCACAGGAGTAGCAGCTTCCTAGGGAGCATATAGGATAGTCATTAACTTTGGGAACTTTGGAGGTAGGCCAGCTCCATATTGTACTCTTTATTGGCTAAGGGACCTTGCACAAATTAATGTCTTTTATCATCGGCTTTTTGTTGGAATTAAGGAATTATTGTGAAGATTGAATAATACAGTCTGTTCTTGGTATCAGCGCATGCCTTGCAACAATAATAGAAATATATGTAGAAGTAATCGGTCCAACTACATAAAAATAAACAAAAATGAAAACAGAAACTTGGGAAAGTAACAGGTGAGTCAACATTTAAACTCAGGGCATTTCAGTTCTCATATCTGTTCTGTTTCTGTGAGGAAACACTGAAAACTAAAGAGTTTATAAACAACAGAAATTTGTTTCCTCAGACTTCTACAAGTTGAGATGTCCAAGGTAGATTCTGTGGTGAGGGATGGTGTCTGTCTGTCCTTTTCTCCTTCTATAGGAACCTCAGTCCTGGAGTGACAGCAGAGGCCTTCATGTCTTATTGCCTCACAAATGCCCTGTCTCTTTACACAGTTTCTCTGAGGATAACGTTTCCAATGTGTTAGTTCTGGAGAACCTCAAAACCACAGCAGTTCCCAGACTTGAGCCTGCATCAGAAGTACATGGAGGCCTTGGTAAAACCAGAAATCCAGGCCCGTTCTCTGTTTCAGAAGGAACAAGTCTAGACTGGTCTGGAACCAAGTGCCCCAGTGATGTTGTGCTGGGGTCAAACTTGTAAACAACTGGCGTAGACCCCTGTGACTAGAAGAGGAATGAACATGGTCATAAAGAAGATGTTGAACTTTTTGGAGAACCAGGGAGAAGTTGAGAGCAGAACCGGGATGCAATCGTTTCCAGACTGTAGGTCCATCACCTGAGTAGTTCCGTAGAGCTCGCTGTTGTCGTCCTCTCCAGAAGCTGCCAAATGCCTGCTGTGTGCCAGTGTCTGGACGAACCCTGCGGGTGATTGTATGTCCTTCGCACTGACTGCTCTTGTGTGTTCATTACTGTAAACGAGGATACTTTCTAATCGCACACAGAAGATACCAACAGAAAAGGTTTTAACAAGTCCGTGTGTAGCTTGTGCATCTGGCTTAGTGTTGGCTTCTTTCTCCTCACCCCTTTTCTTTTCTTTTTTTTTTTTTTGGTTTTTCGAGACAGGGTTTCTCTGTGGCTTTGGAGCCTGTCCTGGAACTAGCTCTGTAGACCAGGCTGGTCTCGAACTCACAGAGATCCGCCTGCCTCTGCCTCCCGAGTGCTGGGATTAAAGGCGTGTGCCACCACCGCCCGGCTCTCACCCCTTTTTTTACTGTAGAAGAATGATGGTTCAGGTTGTAAAATCAGCTGGGTTTTGTGAACTTGACACAAACGAGAATCACTTGGGAAGTAATTGAGGAATTGCCTCCGTCAGATTGATTGGTAGACATGTTTGTGGGGCCTATTCTTGACCGATAATTGATGTGGAGGACCCAGTCCACTGTTCTGTTGCCACCCCTGGACAAGTGGTACTGGGTGGGATAAGAAAGTTGCAGAAGCTATGGAGGAAGCCAGGAAGCGGTGTTCTTTCGAGGTCTCTGCTTCACTTCCTGCCTTCAAATTTCTGCTGGAGCTCCTCCCCCAACTTCCCCCATTGATGGACTGTAAAAGGAAATAAACCCTTTCCTCTCCAAGTTGGTTTTAGTCAGTGTGTTACCACAGCAACAGAAAACAAGCTAGGGCCCAAAGTCACTGTGAACGATGTGTGCCAGGATTCTCGTGTGCGTTCTCACTGTTAGGGAAGCAATAATATACTCTTGGTTTCTAGAGGGTTTACAGAAAGTTGGATAAACTGTGCAAAGCTAAGGAAAGAAACGGGAAGTTTAATCATGGAAACCAGGATGTAGAGGACTCTGAGTCTCGGGGCAGTTTGTGGATGTTCCTTAGGTCCTCTGTGTCACATGGACCAAGGACTTCTAGCATACAGCACAGATGTTAGAATTACTTCTCTTTTTTCTAATAGGAAGTGGAAAAGGAATTGTTTGTTCTCTTACTTGTTTTCTCTGTCAAGATGTTAAGTAGTTGCTGACTCTCCAGATTTGTGTGACGCGATAGGCAGGAAGAAATGGTCATTGTTCTGGGCACGTGAGCTGATTGTCAGTAGGCAGTGAATGTATACACGTGTGTGTTGTCGGGCACGGGGGAGGATGCCTGATTTTTCAAACATTCAGGTTATTCTTTCAAGAAGAGCGTATTGAGAACTTGAAGTTAAATTTATCAGCTTTTTGTATGCGAGGAGCCATGAAGAGTACAGATGTGTTTAGCTTTTTTTCTTTGCAATCCAATTTGTAATTTGGTGGAAGAGAGAGTGCAATTAGAGAAAGAAAGTAGACTGCTACAAGGAATATGTTAAGCTTTATACATATTGATTGCAGGCTAGGGACTGGTGCTTGTTTAGTAGGTAAGTGTTCTGTTTTGATTTCAATTTATAAGCCAATGTAATCTTTCAGAATTATAACAAGACTGGAACTGAGGATGTAGTTTTCTTGATCGAGGCCTTTGGAGGTCATTTAAGATCTAGCCATGCCTACCACGCATGAAAACCTGAGTTTAATCTCTAATACTGAATAAACTGGTCATGGTGGCACACAACTGCCCAAGCCTGTACTCTCAGCAGTTGGCTGGAAGCTCAGAAGTTCACGGCCATCTTCAGCTCCATAGTGAATGAGAAACAAGCTTGGGGTATGTGAGACCTTACCAAAAGTAAAAACAAAAAAACCAAGACATAAATCTGGACATATTAGCCCTCCTGGGCTGCTTTTTTTTTCTTTTTTTTCTTTTTTTTTTAGTTTTTCGAGACAGGGTTTCTCTGTAGCTTTGGAGCCTGTCCTGGTACTAGCTCTTGTAGACCAGGCTGGCGGCGTCGAACTCATAGAGATCCTTCTGCCTCTGCCTCCCGAGTGCTGGGATTAAAGGCGTGCGCCACCACCGCCCGGCCTGGGCTGCTTTTTGCACTCAATATGAGACATAAAATGATTCCAGTGGTGCGTGTCCTTGCAGTTCATGATTTGGGAGGCATACTCAATGTGCTAGCCAGCTTTCTTTTACTGTGGTAAAACTTGACACAAGCCAACTTCATAAGAAAAAGGGTTATTTCGGCTTATAGTTTAGGAGTTTTATGTCCATGATCGGCTACTCATTCCTTTTAGGCTTGCGATGTGTATTTGTGTTGGGGAAGCACAGCACAGCTAGAGAATCCAGGGTTCCACAGTCACTTTTGAGGGTATGGTCCCAATGACATGAAAGCTCCCACTAGGCTTCACCTCCCGAAGGTAGAGTCCTGTCTTCTGCTAATCACAGACTAGGTGCCAAGCCTTAATGCATGGACCTCTGGAGGCTGTTCCAAATGCAAGACGCAACATGCATGTAGGGAGAGTGCCTGGTACGGTTTGGATCTCAAATGTTTCCCAGAGTTCTGTTAATGCCAACGGCATTGTTGGAAAGTAGCAGATCTTTAGGAGGTAGGGACTGCTAGAAGGGAGTTAGATTATTGAGCCATGCCATTATAGAAGGTAGTTGGGGCTCCATCCCAATCATGTCTGTCGCTTTGCTTCCTAGCCATGGTGAGGTAAGTGCACCAGGTGCTTTCTGCCGTGATGCACTGCTTCATCACGGGGCAGGAAGGCAGTGGACCAGCCACTTGGTTAACTGAAACCTCTGCCAGCACAAACGCATCTTTTCTCCTTTCGAGTTCTCAGGCGTTTGTCAGTGATAGAAAGCTGACTATTACATGTATTACAAGAGTCATTAACAGCTAGGGGCCATGGATCAAGTGGCAGTAATAATGTGCGGTGAGCCCTGCCCATGTATTCTTTAATTCTAATAATGATCTTGAAAACCTAATAACTATCCCCATTTCCCCATTGTACTAATGAGCTGCGTGAGTTCCAGAATGGGGAACAATCTGTCTGTAGTTTGTAACCAGTGAGAGATGGCACTGAGTTTCAGCCCTAGGCTCAGGCTCTTTTTTTTTTTTTTTTTTTTTGGTTTTCGAGACAGGGTTTCTCTGCGGCTTTGGAGCCTGTCCTGGAACTAGCTCTGTAGACCAAGCTGGTCTCGAACTCACAGAGATCCACCTGCCTCTGCCTCCCAAGTGCTGGGATTAAAGGCGTGCGCCACCACCACCCGGCCTAGGCTCAGACTCTTAATAGCAATGCTTCTTTGAGTTACTGTCAACTCCTGTGTAGATGGAGGCTGCTTGTTCATTTCCCAGAACCCAGACCCGAATTATCACCCAGAAACTATATTAATTACAACACCGCTTGATCAATGACTTAGGTGTATTCCCACCTAGCTCTTATATCTTAAATTAACCCATTTCTATTAATTTGTGTATCGCCAAGAGGCTGTGACCTACCGGAAAGGTTCCAGCAGCATCTTTCTCCTTTGATAGCTACATGGTGTTTCTTTGACTCCATCTACTTTCTCTCTATATCTCTGTTCAGATTTCCTACCTGGCTCTACTCTGCTAAGCCATTGGCTGAAACAGCTTTATTCATTATCCAATAAAAGCAACACTTATACAGAAGGACATCCCACATCGCTCCTGGTTTCAGCATGAGGTCCTAGCATGTGAATGTCCTGATGGACACACACACAGACACACATTCTGCAGAGTGTGCAAAAATTGCTAGACAGGTCAGAATCTTAGTAAATTCTTAAATGATTGAAGTTAATTTGATAAAATATATACGGTTAGAGAGGACATGTGCCTGACAGGCAGCAATGCTGATTACTCTATGAACAAGTGCTATTTTTTGAATGATAGGTTTTATATACGCATTTGATTTTCTTTATTTCCAGGTACAACATATTTTAGAGAAAGAACTGTAATTTTTCAAGCTAATCAATAGCTTTTGAAGTAAATTTAGAACTTAATTTTTTTTAATGGTGGTATGAATGAGAATGGCCCCATATATGTAGATGTTTGTCTTTAGTTGGTGGAACTGTTTGGGAATGATTAGGTGGTGTGGCCTTGTTGGAGGGAGCTTGTCACTGGGGCTAGGCTTTGGGCTTTACCATTACCAGTTAGTACTGCTGCCTCCTGCCTGTGGATGAGATGCTGCTGTTCTAGTACAATGCTTGCTGGTCTCCCAGTATGCCCTCTGCTGTGATGGTTATGGACTCACCCTTTGAAACTGTAAGCCCCCAATAAACTCTTTCTTTTATATGTTGGCCAGACACCCTTGAAATCTTATCCCAAACAATGTAATACTTGAGATTTAGTAGGTAATCTCTTTCTGTCTACATCCCTTAATCCTTTTGTTGAAGTGTTTATTAAGTCTTCACAAAATAAATGTGTTCTTTTTGTGTTGTAATTCAGTTATTTTGATTTGGGTCCTAGCATTTTGACTGAGTTACTCTGATTCATCTTATTTTCTACATTCCTAGAAATACAGACTCTAATTATTATTATTATTATTTTTTGGTTTTTTTGAGACAGGGTTTCTCTGTAGCTGTGGAGCCTGCTCTGGAACTAGCTCTTGTAGACCAGGCTGGCCTCAAACTCACAGAGATCCGCCTTCCTTTGCCTCCTGAGTGTTGTCGGGGTTTCTGTCCTGATCTGTTCCCGCAATCGTCAAGTCCCAAAGAAATCACACAGAGGTCTACATTAGTTAAAAACAGATTGGCCCATTAGCTCAGGCTTCTTATTAACTTTTATAACTTACATTAGTCCATTATTTTTGTCTATGTTAGCCATGTGGCTTGGTACCTTTTTTGGCAAGGCAGTCACATCTTGCTTGCTTTGTGGCTGGATCAGGACTGCGTCCTCTTCCCAGAATTCTCCTGTTCTCCTTGACTCACCTCTACTTCCTGTCTGATTATCCTGCCTATACTTCCTGCCTGGCTACTGGCCATCAGTGTTTATTTAAAATATAATCGACAGAATACAGACCATTGTCCCACACCACTTCCCCCTCTTGCATGTATTAGCTGTACAAAACCATGGTTTTCATGATGACTTTTTATCCATGCATAAATAAATTTTGCTCTGGTGCAGTGTTTCTTAGGTTTGCCTGGTTAGATCTTTTGGCAGGAACACCACAGTGTTCTTCGGTGCTTCCTTTTGAGATATTGTCCTCTTGTTAGCTTCAGTCACTTGGCTCAGATAGGTCTGCTGGCCTCTCTGATGTGTGCGATGCTGTTTTTCTAGTGTAATTAGTATCTTCTGAGGAGACTTTGAGACTGGGCACCTGTTACTGTTCAAGCCTCCTACTACTTAGCATTCTTGGATAATTCTTTGCTGAATCAGTGTTGACAAGGTTGTTGCCAAATGGAGATTTACCAATATCATCATTTCTTTTACAATTATTGGTTGTTTCCCCCCATTATCTAATTGGTTAGTTACTACCTTTGTGAGTTTGTATTCTTAGGCTGTTAAATAAGTCAGCATTCTTTATCCTCATTTATTAAATAAAATTATCCCAGCTTTGAGTAATGGAAATCTTTTCAAGATGATGCTGTGTGTGCATTTCTGGCTTGTTCCCATGATTCCTGGATGCCCTCTATTTTCTGACTCAAAATAGTCCAGGTCTGTCTGGTATCTTCCTTATTTTTGTCCTGGAATCAACTTTTTCTCCAAAGAACCCTAGCCATGCATACAGAAGCAATATTCAGTTTTAGGTATGGCTGTAATTACCAGATACCCTTGCTTCTAGACTCTCTCAATAAATAGCTATTTAGACTGGTGTGTGTGTGTGTGTGTGTGTGTGTGTGTGTGTGTGAGAGAGAGAGAGAGAGAGAGAGAGAGAGAGAGAGAGACTTGTATATTTGTACTATATACTATAGGATCTCCTATACTGCAGGGTTTATTGTAGCTACTTGTTTTTCATATGTAACTTCTTTCCCAAGGTGCTAACATCTAGCTCCGTCTATCAACAGTTTATTCACCCATTTGCTTACTGCTAAATGTACCCAGAGAGTAGGTTTGAGATTGCTGCCTTGTACCTCTGTGAAACAAAAGCTCATCTACTAGAGGGCAGCATTCTTTCTTAGTGTTAGCTGGAGGCTGTGTTCCAAACACTGTGTTCAAAAGTTACAGGGTAAGTTCTCCTGTCACTCCTTCCTTTGGTGTGGTCGTGGTGTCCCCTTGAAATGAAGTCTTGTTTCATTTGATTGTACTTCATGTTAGGCTCCACTGTTCCCATTTTTGCTCATTTATTTGTTTATTTTTGACTGTGTGAATCATTAACATGGTTCCACAAAGCTATGTTCATAAAGAATTGTCACTGTCCTCTGTCCTCCTCACTGATTTGTCTTAACTTGTAGATAGTGAATTTTTTTTTATCTATTAAGATATTGTGATCTTGCATATACCCCACAACCACTATACTGTAGGATGTGTACATTGGAATTTGTTGAGACACATGGCATTCAAATCTTGAGCTTTAGTAGGTGGTAACAAAGTGTTTCCCATAGAAATAGTTGTGTTTTGAGCCTTGATATCAACAGTGTGAAAACCACTAATGAAGCCTGATGGTCCTGATGCTACACCATTTTCCACACCTTGCTGAAGTCTAGAGGTGAAAGGCAGTCTAATGGAGAATACTGGTAATATCTTATCTGCGCCAACTCATTAACTATTTTAAAATCACTTTTGCAGCAGGTAATAGATGAGTTTGGTACAAAATACCAAATGGTGTAGAAGTTTAGATTAAGTTTGTAATCTTTACCCCACATTACAGTTCCTGTGCTATCATTGGCTCACTGATTGATTCAACAGAAATTTATCAAGTACTTCTTTAATGCCAAGGACACCTCTAGTGTTTGAATATAGAAATGAACAAAATAGGCCAAGAACTGCCTTTGGAATATCCATTCTACCGGGAGAACTCTCACAGAGGAAGTAGTGACAGAAGAGACAAGATGCAAAAGAACCAAGAGGGGAGCTCACAGGTCAAGGGGAATAGAGCATTTTAAGTAGGGTGGGCCACCTTTAATCCTAGCACTTGGGAGGCAGAGGCAGGCAGAGATCTCTGTGAGTGTGAGGCCAGCCTGGTGTGTAGAGCGAGTTCCAGGACTACACAGAGAAACCGTTGTGAAAAACTAAAACAACCCACCAAACAAAAAAGGCCTGTTCTAGAGTCAGTGCTGCAGAAAAATTCAGACAGGCGAGGGAGTGCGATTCTAGAACTTACTTTCCTTTGCATATTCCAAGGTCAGCCACAGAGCAGCTGTGGACTTTGACAAATCACTCCATTTTTTTAAAAGCTGTTAAAAAAGCTCTCTCTCTGTGGAGTATGCATGTATATACACAAATGTGTAGTTACATCTGTCTGTGTATATCTGTGTAGAGGCCAGAGGTTGATTTCATATATCTTAGTTTATGGCTTTTTGCCTTTTTCTTTTAGACCAATGATTATCAACCTTCCCAGTGCTGCAGCCCTTTAATACAGTTCCTCATGTTGTGATGACCCTAACCATAAAATTATCTCATTGCTACTTCATAACTGTAATTTTGCTACTATTATGCATTGTAATATAAATATCTAATAGGGGACCCAAAGGGGTGGTGACTCACAGGTCGGGACCCACTGTTTTAGGCAGTGTCTCACTGTTTATACTAGACCAGCTGGCTAATGAGCCCCAGGGACCTGCCTGTCGCACTACCCCACACCCTGGTGCTGAGGTTATAGGTGTACACTGCTAAGCTGCCTTTATGTGGTTATATTAAGGGGATCCAACACTTTCCCACTGAACCAGCTTCCTAGTACCTTGGTTATAATTATTCTCCTCATGTCTATTTCCCAGGTATTAGTAAGTATTTATCTTATTTGGGCACAATTGAAGGCTAATAAGGGAATTTTTCCCTTCTTAGTGAATTAGTAGCTTAATAGTAACATTGTCAGGTTGTACAGATGTAATAATTTATATTCCTATCACAAAGTGAGTTCTCATTTTGTATGCGGCTTTAGAAGGCTAGTGTAAAATAAATCAAGTAAATAGATTTGATGACAGGCCTTCCATCAGTTGTTATTGGGCATGGGCACATGTGCAGAGAGCCACCTGTCGGACTGTGTGATGATGTTAGCGTGTTATGGGTTAAATGCCTAGTGTTTTATTAATTTAAGAAGCACTTTGGCATGTGGCCTTTAAAGTCACATTATTATGTTATCATAAATCTCGATTACGCCAACAAAACATATTTACTATGGTCAGCTTCACAGCTGGGGTGAACTATTTTATAGCACGTGTAATGAGCTACTTGATGATGGTGACTCTTTGCTCCATCTGAAGAATTTGAGCTGGGAAATGAATTAGCAGCTATAAAGGTCTATGTAATTGTGAAAATTAATTTCAAGGAATAATGTCATGTGTCCTACGAGTACTTCCTTAATAATTGAGGAGGATATTGAAAAAAATGGAAGTTGTGAGGTTTTCCAACCTCTTTAAGTCCATTTTGTAAAAAGAATATAATAAAATATAATGCTAATATGAATCTTCAAAGATATGCTTCCCCACATGATATAAAAAGAAATGAAATTGAGCTGGCAGAATCACTTGGAGGATAGAGCACTTGCCATTGAACCTGATAGGGTTTGGTCACCTCCTGAAAGTTGTCTTCTGTCCCCCACTTGCATGCTGTAGTGTGTATGTGATTCCTCCATGCCGGACGGTGGTGGCGCACGCCTTTAATCCCAGCACTCGGGAGGCAGAGGCAGGAGGATCTCTGTGAGTTCGAGACCAGCCTGGTCTACAAGAGTTAGTTCCAGGACAGGCTCCAAAACCACAGAGAAACCCTGTCTCGAAAAACCAAAAAAAAAAAAAAATTATAAATTAAAAAAATAAAGAGTTAACAAATAACAGGCGTTTGAAGATGATTCAAACACATGTTGTACGGCTGCTAGAGACCTGAAATGACAAGAGGAGACAGTGGATGGCATCGCAGAAAACCCAGCAGTGCTGCATGTCCTGGCATGGACATGTGCGAAGGCTGGAATGGGCCAGCAAAATCAGTGCTGCAGTGGATATTCTCTTGTGGGGGCAAGTAGTCAGTCATTGCTTGGCATCTTGCTTGCGAGGAGCTGAGAGCATTCACAGGAGGAATGGATTTCAGAAAACTTGAACCCTTTTATTTGTAAGTGAAGGTATTGTAGGCTCTAGTTGTCCGGGGTCCAGGCTAAGGCCCGTTTATTACACTACTGTGGGACAGCAGTTGATTCCTCTGCCTCGGGTTGCTTATATTTTTTGAGTTATGTGCAAAGGAAATGCCCTGGAAACACTCAGGTTTCAGTTTGTGTGTGTGTGTGTGTGTGTGTAAGTGGACCTGTTCTCTAGGGTGCTTCATCAACCCTGAGTTACCAGTGTTGGTGTCTGCTGTCATCTTTGCTCCTAGCTTTGTCCTTTTCTTCATCATGCGCTGCTCTGGTGGTCATCACAGTAGAGTGAGAGGTTTGTGTGCTGGGAAGGTCGTGTTTTCTGTTACCTACACTTTAGAAAACAGGAGGGGGGGGTTTAGGTCAGTGAGGTGGCTCAGCAGGTGGAGTGTTTTCACCTAGGTTTGACAGTTTTTATTCTGTCCCTGGAGCCCAAGGAAAGGTGGAAGGAGAGAACTGACTCCACAAAGTTGTTGTTCACTTCCACTGTGTGTGCCGTGGCACATGCGCCCCACCCCATACACAGACACAACTCTTTTTATAAAGAATATTCTAAAAGGGAGGTTTAGGAGGAGGTTAAGTAATAATGTCCAAGACTACATCATAGTAAATGCTGCTGCCATGACTTGAACCCAGGCAGTGTGACTTTTGATGCTGTCTGATACCTTGTTCTAAAGCTCTGCTGCCTCCAGAGATGTGTGAGCTGCAAGTGCAAACCCTGTGTCTGCTTCAGATGCTCCAGAAGCCATGCCAAGGAGAATGTGCTGGGGACCTGGTGAGATGAATTGAGGAAGCCTAATGAAACTGGCGTCTTCAAATCTAAAATGGTGTTTTAACATCTACTGAATAAAAATGCTTTGCCAAGTCTTGGATATATATATCATTAAGCCAATGTTTTACATTGGACTAGCCACATTTCAGGTGCTCAGTAGCTGCGGGTACTATGAGGACTACTGTCATTGCAGCTTTGGGGACAGGAGTCAGATACTACTCATTAGAGAAGTCATCCAAAGTGGGGGAAGCCTATGGAAAAGCCAGAAGATTAGGTATTGATAGAGAAAAGGCAGCATAAAACTCCTGGGGGTGACCCCCCAAACTCCAGCTCCCATTTCCTGACTGCAATTGGGGTGGAGATGGGGCCCGTGGAGAAGTTTGCGCTCGTATCACCTTGAAGCTGCTAAGGTGTTTTTTCCTTCCAAACTAAGTATTGCTCGGCATGCTTTGTTTCCACAGGACTGCGTCCCATAGACACCTTAGGAATAGATAGGCATTTGTGGGCCACCCACCACTCACTCCAGCAGTTTCTATAGGAAAGACTTCCCAACTGAGTATCTTATACTTGAAATGTTATCTTTTGTTCATAGTGGACGGAGTTCCTTGGGGAAGAATGGTTAGTTATCTTCGGTCTTATGAGCTCTAGGAAACCTATGTGATGAAGTGATATGAACTCTTGGTATTTAGGGGTCACTGTCACCTCCTCTTTTAGCGTCCCCTGGTCTTAGCTCATAGTGTAGTGAGCCATCATCAAGTTATTGAATGCTTGTTGAGAAGCAGTTGCTCCTAGAACTGAGCTGTATGAACAGTTTCCTTCATTCTTACGCAGTTTCTTCCCAGAGGCCTTAACCCACTATAAATAACCACATAGGCTTTCCCCAAACTAAATGACGTACATTATGAAGAGAACCATTGGCTTCTGTCCTATGAAAGATAAGAGCAGGAGTTTTGGATTTTTGTGGATGGGAAAGTGGTGCGGTACTGGGCTGAGATTCTAAGGCTAGGCCGACTCGGGTACATGTGGTTAAGGGCTGCTCACGTTCTGCCTCAAGTATCTGGAGACTCAGAGAGCCTGGGAAGCACTGCACAGTAAAGTACTTTTGTATGAAAAGAAAGTGTGGGATTGTATTAAGGGCGTGCAGTTTAGTACGGTTTGTTTTAGAGTAGCCACCAGGAGCAGGGCTGACAGATTAGGGAAAAGGAAACCTTCACTTTCACTGTAAAACATACTTATTTCGTGTGTGTGCCTTTGTGTGTGTATACAGTGGGTGTGCAGGGGTCAGAAGACTTGCAGGATTGCCTGGAGCTAGAATTACGCGTGGTTGTGAGCTGTATGATGTAGTGTTGGGAACCAAAGGCCTCTGTAAGAGCAGTAAGTGCTCTTAACTTGGGAGCCCTCTCTCCAGCCCCGTGGAAAACTGCTTAAAGCATTTAGTTTAAATAGCTAAGATATTTAGATTATTTATATGTATGTTTAGTCACATATACATAAGGGGTACATTGTGACATAGATGCATAATAATGTATTTTGAACATCATCATCCCCCCCCCTTACTCTCTGTAGTGCCCGTCCTACTCCCCATGATCTCCTTTGTTTTCCCAACTTATTCCCACCTACTTCCTTCCTTCCTTTGTTTGTTTTGCAAACCAATGAGTTTAATTATGGTTGCTTATAGGAGTGTAGGTAACTTACCAGAGCCCTACCATTGCAGGAACCGTTAGCTGCCTAGAGATCTGCATGGAGAAGGGTAGAGCCTTGTGAGTCCTTCCCTACCCAGCAACCTGCCCACCTATAAAGTCTTGGAAAAGGGTGGGCCTTATGAGGCCTGCCTTTCTCTAGGGTGGAGTGTTGACAGCCTCCATCTTGTGGGGCTGATTTACATTGTACACTTCATTGTATTTGCAAGAAGCAGGTGGTTCTTGCCTTTCAAGGGTAGCAATTTGGATACATTTAGCTAATTCTTAAAAGTGTGTCTTAAAACAATACTGTCAGTATCAGGGTTCCTTCAACTCTCACTGGATTCTTCTCTTCATGTACAAGTTGTAAGTATCTGTTGTCCATATTTATACTGTGTGCGTGTGTGTATACACACACGTGTGTGTGTGTGTGTGGGCGCACAACTGTACATGTGGAGGTCAGAGGAGAGCTCATAAAAATTGATTCTCTACCATGTAGGTCCTAGGATCCTACTTGGTTGTTAGGCTTGGAGACAAGTGGTTTTATCTTCTGAGCCATCTTGCTGGTCCCCTATATTTCTTTTAAAAAACAAACAAACAAACAAATCCTTTTGATAAACTTATCACCTTAGTTGACATTTTGAAAGAAATTAAACTTTATTTATATAAAAGTCCAGTCTATTATTTCAAAAAGAGGCACTTCAGAAATATATTGGATTTAAACAAAGTTTCCTAGTTGCTCACTTTCCCCTTTCTCTGAGGCTGTGCTATTAACAGTTGTTATGTGTTTTTCAGATCCTTTTTAATATCTCTGTTTACTTATGTAGCTAAGTCTATATTTAGGTATACATACCAGGTATCAAAATATGGGTTGAACTAATTTAGTAAAATATATATATAGTATTTTTATATGAATACATATGTGCATATACTTGTATGTAAAATAGATTCACATAAATGCACATGCTTACATAAATGGGTTCTATTGTCCTGAAGCCTTCTCATGTTACTTCCTTTGGTTAGGTCAGATTGTGCAGAGCTTGGGCAAGTGCTCCAGCAGAGAGCACTGCAAAAAGCAAGACCAAAACAAGCAAACAATATTCTTTTGTATGTATTATGTATTATGTATGTATGTATGTATGTATGTATGTATGTATGTATGTATGTATGTATTTTTGGGACTAAGTCTCATTATGTAGCCCTGGTGCTATCCCGGAACTCACTATGTAGACCAGGCTGGCTTTGAACTCGGAGATTCTCCTGCGTCTGCCTCTGGAGCACTGAAATTAATGTGTGCCACCATGTCGGCTAGTTATTACATTCTTATTAATAAATGCATCTTATTTCACTTTGCTCTTACTTATCTTCTCCCTAGCTTCTTAAACTTAGAACCAATTGATAGCTTTAAAAAGTCCTAGAAACACAGTTGTTGGGTCATAAAAATTTGTATAGAAACTTCTGATAGTGTTCAGAGCTTAGCTCCAAGAAGCAGTTTGTACTTCCAGCACTATACTTTATAATGGTTTAATTACAGTTTCAGAACTTGGACCACAAAACGTAGCCTAGTATACCCTGGCCTCTTCTCAAGG
>NW_026067892.1:3933219-3936033 GCF_014885135.2 Alexandromys fortis | reverse complement strand
TTGGAAACTAATGGGCATTGTTGTAGCCCTTCATTTTACACACACACACACACACACACACACACACACACACACACACACACACACAATATACATATACATATATATATATATCCTTGGGCAGCTTACTAGTAACCAATCAAATGAGGCATTGGGAGACTGGAAATGTGGCATTCTTAAGCCTACAGTGGTATATTACTGCAGTGTATAAAGGAGTCTAGTTAGCTCTCTGAGTCTGGCAACTACATAATGTTTAATCCCATTGCCCAGCTCCTGTTTTGCATCTGAACATCTGTAAATAGAGTTCTTCACAGATGGGGAAGGCCATGCTCATCAGTGTATGCTGAGCTGAACTTCCTATTCTAATTTTTATTATAATGTACTGTTGGGCTTATTATTTAAGTTTGCTATGGGTTGTTTAGTTAACCCTGCTATATATACTATAAACTACGTGTGTGTGTGTGTGTGTATACCCTACATAACCCTACAGCATACTTGTGTTAATAGTATTCTAGTCTATATTTTACATTGCAATTCAAATATGAGTTGTTTCCCCCATATTATTAAGTCAAAGATAGGTTTTATGCACTTAAAGATGTCATGAAAATGGCATTGTGGGGGTTTCCAGACAGAGTTTCAGTGTGTAGCTTTGGCTTTCCTGGAACTCACTCTGTAGACCAGGCTGGCTCGATCTTCCTGCCTCTGCTGGAATTAAAGTTGTGTGTTAACCACACCTGATTGAAATGGCTTTTTTTTTTTTTTAAAAATCTGAATAGAGTATGTTTCTGTCATCCAGTACCGGACTGTATTATAAAGAGAGCTCAGGCAGTCTTCTGTTGATGATGTACAGATTCAGAAACTAGTTTACTTCTTGACAAAGAAGTGGATCAATGTGATGAGTAGTAAATGGAATTAGCACATGCTCAATCAAATAATCTAGTCAAAGATTTTTGTTAAGTTGCAATTTGTTAAAGATGACTTATGTCTATGGATATTTATTTACAAACATAAAATTGCAGAATGCCATGACTTTGAAGGTAGCATGGGCGTGAATTCAGTCTTTCCCTAACAAGACGTCAGGGATCTTGCCTTGTGAGCCCCATGTTTCCTTTTGTTGCTTTTCAGTGCAGGGATCTTGCCTTGTGAGCCCCATGTTTCCTTTTGTTGCTTTTCAGTGCCCGTTGTAGAACAAGGCTTTCAGGATTTCAGAATGAAGGTCACACCCCTAGAGTGGTCTTCAGACTTAATGACAAGTGGTGAATACATCAGAAGAAGTTACGTGCTCTTCTGGTGAGAAGGTAGACTGGGGTCCTCTGTGAGAGTGTTTAAGATGCAGACAGGGCATAGTTGACTCCCTGAGCGCTATTAATTTAAAGTTTAAGGAATCCTACTTCAAATTACATACCACATGGGTACCAAGAGCAGAAAGAAATTGCTAAACCATATGCTTGTAAATGCCATCTCTTTCCCCTGAGAAAGATCATTTATATTTTGCAATTAAAGAGCAGAAGGTCTTTTTCCCCATAAAGGCCTTTCAGTCAGGAAATGTGCAGGGTAGAGAGGGCTCCCAGGGGAGACACACAGGGCTCAAGGACTCACTGGCATCTCCACTTTGTGGATCCACTTTGGTTATTTCTTCACGAAATACTGAAGGATAGACTTAATTATAGAAATGAGAATAGCCCTTAAGTTAAGGCTTGTCAGCCACTGCTTGGAAGTGTGGCTTTAGGTAAGGAAATGGGTATTCAGGCCAACTTCATTTCTTCCTTCTTTAAGAGGCATTTATAACAGGACACGGTTATGAGCTGCATATGGTGCTCTCATTTCACTGATGGACATTGTTTATTATTTTGGTGAGAAAAAGATGGGTGTGGGATTCTTCCTGCATAGCAAACAGGCAGTACCCATCAGTATTTTAGCACTGCTGACTAGCCTTATTTTGATAATTGATGCTTTTGAAGTAATGAAAGCCAACTAAGAACAATAGTATCCATTTATTATCCTACTAACGAAAAATTCACACAAGGGTCCAGTACCTCTCAGTTAATATTTGTATAAGGTACCATGGAAGATACATTCCTGGTTGGGACATTTTTTTGTCCTCTCCTAAACTAAGCCCTTGTTGTCTTGCCTTTCCACCACCTTGAGGAGGAGGTGAGAGGAATAAATTAAGCCCACCTCATCTTGTGGGAATCAAGACTTTGGGACTGTAATTAGGAAGGAGTCAGTCAGATCACAGACATCTGAGGAGGAAGTCTGTCCTCAGACTGGAAGGGAAGATCTCAAGTTGGGATGTACCAGATGGAGACAGTCCCCAAGGCCACCCTACTCTTGTGCCATCGTTACCTAGTTTTTTTGTGGACTGACCTCAAACTCCCTTCCTAGCTGAGGATGACCTTGAATTCCTGACTTTCCTGCCTACACCCTCCAAGTGCTGGGTTAAGGGAGTTTGCCACCACTCAGGGTTTAGTTTTTATTTGTAGAGATAGCCCTTGTGCTTAGTAATTTGATAATGCCTTTTTTCAGTGTTTATGTTTTACTTACTTAATAAAACAAACTTTCTGGCAGTACTGGTTTTTTTTTTTTTTAATTTTGAGACAGGGTTTCTCTGTGCAGCTCTGAATGTCCTGAAACTCACTCTGTAAACCAGGTTGGCCTCAAACTCAGAGCTCTATCTGCCTCTGCCTCTGCCTCTGCCTCTGCCTCTGCCTCTGCCTCTGCCTCTGCCTCTGCCTCTGCCTCTGCCTCTGCCTCTGCCTCTGCCTCTGCCTCTGCCTCTGCCTCTGCCTCTGCCTCTGCCTCTGCCTCTGCCTC